>NW_009596627.1:0-56117 GCF_000690535.1 Cariama cristata
TGGCCATCCAGCCAGTTTTTTACCCAACAGAGTACGCCCATCTAGGCCATGAACAGCCTGTTTCTCCAGGAGAATGCTGTGCGAAACAGTGTCAAAGGCTTTACTGAAGTCTAGGTAGATGACAACCACAGCCTTTCCCTCATTCACTGAGTGGGTCACCTTGCCATAGAAGGAGATCAGGTTAGTCAAGGAGGACCTGCCTTTCATAAACCCATGCTGACTGGGCTTGATCACCTGGTTGTCCTGTACCTGCCACGTGATGGCACTCAAGCTCAAGAAGATCTACTCCATAACCTTCCCCAGCACTGAGGTCAGGCTGAAAGGATTGTAGTTCCCTGGATCCTAATTCCAGCCCTTCTTGTCTATGGGCATGGCATTTGCCAACTTTCAGTCAACTGGGACCTCCCTGGTTAGCCAGAACTGCTGGTAAATGATGGAAAGTGCCTTGGCGAGCACTTCTGCCAGCTCCCTCAGTACCCTTGGGTGGATCCCATCCAGCCCCATAGACTTGTGTGTGTCCAAGTGGTGTAGCAGGTCACCAACCATTTCCCCTTGGGTTATGGGGGCTTCATTCTGCTCCCTGTCCCTGTCTTCTGGCTCAGGGGGCTGGGTACCCAGAGAACAACTGGTCTTACTATTAAAGGTTGAGGCAAAGAAAGCATTAAGTACCTCAGTCTTTTCCTCATCCTTTGTCACTATGTTTCCCTCCCACAGCCAATAAAGGATGGAGATTCTCCTTAGCTCTCCTTTTGTTGCTAATGGATTTGTAGAAACATTTGTTATTATCTTTTATGGCAGTAGCCAGATTAAATTCTAGTTGGGCTTTGGCTCATCTAATTTTCTCCCTGCATAATGTCACGACATCCTTGAAGTCCTCCTGAATTGCCTGCCCTTTCTCCTAAATGTCATAAGCTCTCTTTTTTTTCCCTGACTTCCAGCCAAATCTCTCTGTTCAGCCAGGCCAGTCTTCTTCCCCACCGGCTCATTTCTCAGAACATGGGGATGGCCTGCTCCTGCGCTTTTAAGATTTCCTTCTTGAAGAATGTCCGGCTTTCATGGACACCTTTCCCCTTCAGGACTGCTTCCTGAGGGACTCTGTCAACCAGGTTCCTAAACAGGCCAAGGTCTGCCCTCCAGAAGTCCAAGGTGGCAGTTCGGCTGACTCCTCTCCTTACTTCTCCAAGAATCGAAAACTTGAATCAAAAACCATGACAAGTACCACATCTCTGATAGGCAAGTAGAAAGGAAATTGGTGTTCTTGACGACTGTTTGGCAGCAATTTCTAGAATATTAATTACATCAAATATTTCAGAGTTAGGATTGAATTTCAAGTATGTCTGGCCTGACCTTTTATTTTAAATGGAATCCACCTAAATGCCAACAATTCCATGTCAAGCCTGGTAAAGCTTTAGCAGTTTCATCTGGTTTCCACTTTGTATTTTTAGAATAAAAATGAAAGTCAGAGTGAACCAAAGTCATTATTTTTGCTGCAGTAGCCAAGTGCTTTTACATGACTGCCTGTTGAAGTTATATTGGCACTCTGTGATGACACCTCTGAACTATCCATCATGTTTCCAGCACTGATTTCTGGAAATCTTCTGGATGCCTACAAAGTAATTGGTCATATTAAAGAGGTTTCAGCGTTGCCTAACAGCTGAACTACTTGTCTAAACAGTGTATTTTACACGTTCAGCTACAGTCTTCAAAAATGCCTCTGTGAGTCTTAGGATTCTGTATAGCACCCATCAATGTAAGTGGCTTTTGGTTTTGGTTTGGGCTTTTTTTGCACAAAGATAATTCACAGAGATAAATGCAGGTTGGGCCAGTCTCTGCCTCACAAATCTACTCATAATGGAAACAGTTCCAAACCTTTTACCAACTGACTGCAAGTCAGATAAACAGCATCTTTCCCCTCTGCTTCTGCAGCTGTCTGTTCTAGGTCCCTGAAAAACTAAGCATATAACATGCAGAAAGAAAGATATACAAGCATTAAAATGCCCAAGGAAAACCTTACACTGCCTTGCAAGACATCTCATGCTTTACAGGAGTAAAAATGTAAATTTCTGGTGATGATCCAAACAGTAGCAATGACCTGTTGCATTTATGAGAACTCCCATAGTCCCTCCTGAAAATTTATTATGTTTTCCTCCTTTCCTCTCCCTTTCTCTATGCTGTTCATATATGAAAATTGAACTGTTCAGTCTTCAGAAAAAGACAAGTTAGTCTAACTTTAAAGTGTCTGTGGCTGCTAGCAATAAGAAACAGAAGTATGGAAGCTACTATGCTTAATAGCGCTGTATTCTGTCTCACTGAACTAGCCATGGGAAGGACATCTTCAGAGTTCAAAGTCTAATACCTGCAGATATAGGAATAATAAGACTGGTCAAATTTAGTGTCTGTGCTTGTGGGTGAATATTTATAAAAAGCAGCCTAGCGTATCAGGTAGTGTATAGTCAGGTTTGCTTTCCTGTGTTGCAGTCCTACAAAGTAGCATTCATGAGTTAGAGACAGCAGAATCCAATTATTAGCCACCTTCTAGAAGAACATGCCTTTTCTTTAACACCCATTGTTTGGTTTTTTTTCACTTCTACTATTCAAGTCAGACACAGAAAGAAGTATTTATTCCAACTTCGAGACTCTTTGCAAATGAGATTTTTTTATTTCAATATCAATAATCTGCCCAGAACTAAAATCAAAAAGTGTCATTTCCCCTTAAATAACACTCCCAGCCCTATCTTCTCAGCTTCCCCTGACCATCTGCCAGGACTATAATCTTGATTATTGATTTCCTTTTGTGTTAAAATTCTGTTTGTCTCATACTAGCTTTTTTGAATTTACAAGATCTTGGAATGTGCTGGGTCAGATCATACATTCCTTCCTTCTACTGAATTGCCCATTACTTCATAAGTAATGCTAGTCAAGGCAGTGGGACTGATATAATTAGATAATCCTTACAATGAATGAAAATGTTAGAACCAAGTGTTGTAACCCAGCTGAAATATATTTGACCCTAGGTCATTTAGGTGACCCATGTTTAAGAGCTTACCCTTAGGCATATATAATAATGCAAGCTTGCTTTGCAGCATCTGAACATATGCTAAGGAAAAGCAATGGAGGTGGCAGAAGAGCTGGCAGCAAGAATTTCTGTACTCAGAACATTCGAAGCCCTTTAGCACAAAGGTGATCATGAGCGATTTTTAGCTAGAGTAGAGCACATTTGCGGATAACAAAAGAGCCAGGTAGGTCTCATTCTACCCCCTGTGAAAGTCTAAAGCCACCTTCTTGAAGTAACGTGGATAGAAGGAGGGAATGATGAAGAGGATCACATATCTTATAAGGTGTAACAATGCAAACCAGTGTGTTTTCATCTCTCGTGCTGGATAAAAACCAAAAACACTTAAAAAAGGCCTTGAGCAAATAACCCAATTCTATCCGATTTCTTTTTCCCTTTTACAATGGTTAGAGGCATGCACCTATGTGAAACTTAGTAGCAGGTAAAACTAAGAAAGATTTGTAACTGGCATGCAATTGTAAATTTGAAAAATGACTACTTCTCTGCCTCCCTTTTACTTTTTAAAAAAAAAGCAACTGCAATATTAGCACGATTGAAAGTGTGTAAGAAGAGCCAGTGGCTTTACTCAGGGTATTGAAAAAGTAACCTGGATTTCCTATTCCTGAGATTTTTCTCTAAGGTAGGAGATAGGTTCAGACTAAATCACCAACGCATCTAAGAATCTATTTTTATTTAAATGCAGTAACTTAATGTATACTGAATCCTGAATATTCATACCTATATACCTATATTGAAAGCATACTCTTTATAGATTAACAAATATTAACACAGACATAACCTTAATTACATTAAACCTTCTTGTGAAAAAAGTGCCTTAAGTGTTTCTGTGTGCTAATAAATATCTCTTCAATATAATGATCTTCCATAAAATAATGCTTGTATTGCCACAACAGAAGAATATCTCATGAATACAGTGAAGTGAGTTTTAATTTATAAAGTTTAAAAAACAGTCTTGCGTATAGTTAAAGTTTACTAGTCTACTTAATAGAAAAAAGGGAAAAAACCCCTAACAACCCACATCAGCCAGTGCTGAAGTCCACAGACAAATCTAAACTGTTACTTTTTCTTCTCTCATTAGAGGAGAAGATTGTTCAGGGGCATCTGTGAGTGACATCTGATTGACAGGCAGCTGGTCTGGAGCAAGGTTAGTCTCACACTCACAATAAAAATTGGAACAGTGATTTCCTAAGACTGATTGTGAAAATAGTTAAACTTAAATGAATGATATATTAAAAAGGCAACATGCTTTTAGGTGGAATATTTAGGATATTTCATGCATCAAAAGAGGTAATTCTGACTTACAAAGCATGAGCTTTAAATAGGATATTCAACTGCTAGTAAAGGAACTGAATAGTCAGTGTTCACCAGCGAAATACTATGTCTGCTTTATGTATTCCATCTGTCAACTTATTGCTTAAGAACGCAGTCATGTTTCACTTCATTCCAGAAAGCAATGTAGCACAGTAGATGACTTTTAACATGTTTATAATATGCTGTGTATGGGAAGTAAATCTCAGTATTAAAAATTACTTTGCTTAGCCTTTCTCTAGGACTTGAGGAGAAAGTAGTAAGTGGACAACTGTGGGGAGTGGGAATAGAGGAGGAATATATACATGTAGGTCAGGTAAGAAGAATGCAGGAGGGTTTTTATTCTCTCATAGCCCTGTTCGAAAACAAAAGCAAGAATATAGACGGCATTCTTCTGTAGAAATAACATACAGGCACCCACTGCAAACAGAAAACCAAGCGTAGTTTTCAACAGATCTCAAACATATATGGACATGTAAACAGAAGAAAGCCCACCGCTGCTTTTAGTCCTTATACCCACTGCAAAGAAGGGCACATTTTCTAAACTGGAATTGTTCTTAGACAGTCCTCTAATATGTACATGGAAAACAGCACAAACATGTATCAGCACAAATTGGTTCAGCTTTTTAAACCTTGATTCTGCTCCCTTTCAGTGAAAAAACAAAAATTACCAGCCTAACACATCCTTGTTAACAGGTTTATGAGATTTAGTTCCTGGCCTTAAAGACAAATTATAAAATGTGGAAAGTCTCCCCCTGAAACACCTCACCACAGAGACAGTGAGGTTCTTCAGGAAAGCGAAATGTATATTCCTTAAAAAGTCAATGTTCCTGTCTTGTATTAGATTAAAACCAAGGTTTTTTAGAGTTCCTTCAATCCTTCATTCAACCATAAACAACCTGAAAGGACTGCGGAAAATGTAGTGACTTAACAAAGCATTTTCTTCACGATTTGGAGAAGGGGAGGATATTTCTCAACAGGGTAAGGGGAAAACTGACAGGAATAGAGGATTTTGCATACAGCAATATACGTCGATCCTGTTTAATGATAACATATCCATACACCTTACAGACTTTCAAGTCCTCTTGTACTTCCTTTCAGGAATTATAATCCCAACTAAAAGATCCTTTTGTACACCTATGCTCATCCTCTAGTTTTAAGTTTTGTATGGCTATGGTAAAACTGAGAAGAATCAGACAGAGAATTTAAGGATCATCTTCCCAAACTAGCCAATTAAAACAGTTTTAATCCCTCAGTGGCAAAGCAGACACCTAAATGCATCATACTGTGTAGCATTCTGATTAACAGTGCAAGTATATAAAACCTAACACAAACTAGGGATGCATAGAATGCAGTAGTTCAAAAACCAACCAGTGTCACTGTCTACTGGAGGCACAGCGCTCTGTACGCTGTGCAGCATATTGGATCTAAATTCTTTGGCAAGATCACCATTACTCTCCCTACCCTGTTTCTGTGATATTTTGGCAAGCAGTGCTGTAGTGATCAGATTTCTGCAGTAGACTGAAAACAAACAACAAAAGAGGAAAAATAAACTGTGGCAAATGTCAAGGAATTTTCTATAGTCTACAACAAATTTTACAGAGACAAAAGACAGAACTACATAAAAGCAGCTGCAACATAAGTTCTGGAGAGCAGGAGAGGAAGTGAATTTGATCTTCTCTTGACACACAGGGATATCAGTGTCGGAGAATCTTATCACCTTATCTAGTTTCATGTGCCTTTCACAGAAGTGGGGTGAATCCCCTACCTTGTAGTAACCTTTCTCAGTCAAATTTTAGGGATTGCTAGCCCAGTGTCTCTTCCATGACAGCCCTTCAACTCCCCATTATTACAATCTCCTTGGGTCAAATTCAGAGATTATGAGACCTAAATGTAGGTATCTATATGTGATGATTAAGTGTGATCTCAGTCAGGGTCAACAAAATCTAGAGTTCAATTCTGCCTAAACATAGATGCTTAGTGCCTGTGGGACATCCTTGCGCATTTCTCCTGATCTCCAGATGCTGCTTCAAAAGGGCTTGTGTCATACATTCACGGTCCTGAACACAGCTTAGACTCTTGGAGCATCTAGGCTGCCCTGAACACATGAGTTCAGGGAACTGAATTCTGCCGTTACCCTCTTTTCTCAAGCTGAAGAGTCCCAGGCAGCTCCTGCTTGTGACTCAGTGGGCCTCATTTGGTCATGAGTGACCCACTAGACCCTAGTGTAACTCCACATGCATCATTGCCCAAACCATATTCTTGTGACCGAGCATTTTGTCTGGGTTGAGTCACGCAGATGACAGGGAAGAGGAATAAGATACCAATGTAGTGATGAGTACCTAAGGTACCCTGTACCTAAGAAGCAAGCAATGAAGGTTCAGTTAGCTAAGACTATGAGACAGACCATGAAATATTTGTGTGGGTCCATCCTTAAGAGAGAAATGTCATGACAGTGATCACACAATCCCAGAAGTTCAGGATGATGGGATCACAGATAAGCATCTTATTACACTAAGCACATGTCATTACAAGTGTTATGAGAGCCTGTCAGTTTGTTCTTAGAAACATTTATCTGACCTTTGTTATCTTTCAAGTTTGTTTTCACATTATAAGAATGACAAATAGTAACATCAGACCCTGAGAATACTTCAAAAATAACTGAGCTATTTAAGAGATACTTCTGGGCTAAATCAGAGTAAAATGCAATTTTCCATTCCTCACTTGTTCCAATTGTAGGTGTAAAATAGACCTTGCTGGATCATAAAACAGTTACTCAGATGAAATTCAATGAACCTGAGAAGCAAATAAGCTTCAGGTGAAGACAGAGATCAAGATATAGTATTGACAATGTCATTAGTGAATCCAGTGTGGTGGATCACACAGTACATGTGCTGTTCATCACAGTACCATTTCTGAGTTCATAATCTAATGCAACAAACCAACTCCAGGAACCACTAATATGAAACTTATTTTTAAATATAATACTTTATACTTTAGGACTTTATTCTTTTGATTATGGCAAGATTTTTGCTGCTGAGAATTCACAGATTTCTTTTTCTCATCATAGATTTTTTCAGATTTGAAAAGAATATACAAGAGAGTAGAAAGACTTCAGCTGCTGGCGGTATCAAGCCCTTGGTTCCTCTGATATGTCTGGGTTTGTGAGGGGGAGGTTCTCAAGACAGAAGGAAGAGATATCACCATGTTTTAGCAGTTACAAGAAAGTACATCAAAGTTAAGGGGATAGGTCCTAAAATATTAACTATAGTCCAGATGGCCTGCGTGGGTGAAACTTGAGAATGTTTAATGAGAAATCACACAAAACTCAGATGCTATAGAAACAAGAGACAAAACAGAAAAAGAGGAAAATGTATTACTGACTCTGCCAGACATGCTAGGCAACATTTCATAAATATCAGATGGAAGAAGTCATGATCAATCTTTCCTTTGAGGTCAGGAATTAGATGCCAGATAGAACAGGACTAATGCATAAATGGCATCATACGGTTTTAGTTTCTGCTGTCAGAAGGAGACCTGTACATTCTCCTCTGAACAGGTCTTGGCTTAGGCTACGAGATTCTTGGACATGTCACTCTATCAGGGTTAATTAACAAGGAATAGTTTGTGTTTCTCTGACATTGGCCCCTTTTCGCTAATTAAACAGAAACGAGAAAAGAAGCAAATTGTTTGGTTTTTTTTTTAAATAGGAGAGAAAATCTGCTCTGTGTAGGAGACAATGTGGGTGTGTTCCACAGATTCTGTAAGATTCACAGGGACCACTATGGGAATGACAACATGAGCAGGAAAGTGCTATTGAAAGGCAGCCTTGCAAGGTACAAGCATAAAATTTGCCCCAGCAGTCATATCTGTTTGTAAGACTCAGCTGCAACTCTCTGCTCACAATGATTAACTCTGTTCCTAAAGTGTTTTATCACTGCTAGACTTAATAGGCGTAAGAACATGTAAAAATTTTTTTGAACAATTTTGCTTAAAAAAAAGGGTATTTCAAAAAGTTAAACTTTCATTTTAAAGTGAATTAATTACTTTTTCATTTGGCATGCCAGGATTACTACTGTGTAATAAGAGATGCTATTATGAGTATATACTATTAATTCTGACATTTATTACTTACTTAATTAGCATCACTTGTTAGTAAGAACTGACTGGGGTGTCTTATTTTCAGTGTCACAGTGTTATCTGTTTATGCTGTGGTGACACTATACAATACCTCTATCTGAAAAATAAAAAACTGGGCTTTGATAATTATCCCATTGGCCTTTGGGCAACTAAAAGCCTAACTTCGGATTTTGTTAGTCAAGGACAATTTTTATGGAAAAACAGACATTCTGAGGTGGCAACACAGGTTTTTTCAGTACATACTACAACTATGCACACATATCTTGGTTATCTTATTTAGATGCCTCCAGTTAGAATACATAAATCATATCAAATGCTCTAAAAATGTATAGCCTGATAGTCTTTGAGGAAAAAATACAATTGCTTTTATCAGGTAAATGAAATGAAACCCTACCTTTTGGAAGGACCTATGTCTCTCCATTGATGACGGAGAAGGCTAACAGCAACTGGTTTCTGAAGTCATGCAATGGTTAAATGTCTTATATAGAGGAATGAATCTGGATGTCACTAATTTTTTTTTTTTTGATATTTAAAAAAAAATCTTCCTTTTCTTTTTTTTTTTGTTTTGTTTGGTTTGGTTTGGTTTTTTTTTTAATAAACAACTGTATGCTATGAATCTTCTACAGATAAGATGATGTTTTCATCTTCCTAGAAAAAAATATTTCAAGCTAAGATATTAACAGGAAAACAGCTGCTTTTCTAATTAGTACATCTGATGCTTAGCTTCTTTTCATTACAGCACAGACAAGGGACACTTTGATCTAGACATTTTATTCAGTGTTAAGCAGCATTACGCTCTTATAATTTAAAAATAAGACAATCCCAAAATAAAATGTATACCTAAAAATTGATTTGATCAATACATCCTATTATAACACATCAGTAGGAATGAAACACATCATAATTGCTACTGATATGCCATAAAACAATGTCATTGATTACATTAGTGTACTTCTATAAATAGTAGAGTATCTGTATATTCCACCAATAAGCTCTGTTCCTAGGAATTGTTGTTCAAAATCCGGCACTGTGGTAAGTCAGAGCTCTGACATCTGGAACGCTTTGGGCTGACTCCAGATAGAAAGAAAAAAAAGAAAAATTATCAATATTTGCCAGAGCTCATCTTTCTCAAAGATGGACCAGGCATCCATGGCCAAGCACATATAAACTGCAGTTGAGCACTTTGCCATCAAAATTAACAAACAGGGTGACTTCAAAATGATCCTATCATTCCTAGCAATGACACTGTTCTGCTTAGTTAGGAGATACACAGCTGTCCAATAGGTCAAACCCACACAAACAGCATTACAATTTGGAAAAAAAGGACATGGATTATAAGAAGACATAATTCAGAAGCTACAGATTCAGATCTGTATTAATGTCAACAAAGAGATAAATACATCTTTATTTAAAGCCTCATACATAGCTTGATCTGAAATTAGTGCCAAGATTCATCAAAAGCTGTCAATTGCCATTTGCTGTGCTAATTTGAGACGTTCATGTACTTAAATGTAAGTATACTTTTTTGTTTTTCTGCAATCCTGCAGATTCTCCTGAGACCATTGTAATTGGCTTATTTCCCAGACATCTCTGTAAAGGATATTCTGGTTATAGAAAATATAAGATAAGGTGTCCTAAAGGGAAAAGTGTGGCAGAACACTTCTGCCTGGGAAGTTTGTGAGTTAGGGGAAAGAAGTGCTTCAATATCAAGGTAAGAAAAATAAACTGAATTCTTGGCTAAGTCCTTAAGGCTTACAAAATGACAAATAATTAAAACAAATGCTCCTTGGTCCTTTTGCCAAACAAATGTAATTATTTACTTGTTGATTACATTTCTGCTGTTTAATATCTATAATAAAAAGCTTTTGATTTATGACTGATCAACTGTACGAACAAAGACTGTAGATCTCACAATTCAATTCCTATCACAAATAAGTCATATGGTCTGTTGTAATACCTAGAACATCAGCTAATGGCCGTATGCTACCTTAAGCAGTTCACAGTTATCACCTATAAACTGAAAGGTATTCACTAGGATTCTGAAGAGAGAATACGGCATAGTCTTCTGTAACACTTTAAATCATAGAAAGAGATAAGGAGACCAAGGACATATTTAGGCGCGGTATCTGGAAGTGGTATGGCTGTTAGCATAGTAGAGTTATTAAATCTTATTACATTAGAGAAGCACTTAGCTGAACTGTGTGAGTCTGCAGGTTCTGGTTAGTACTTCTTTGGTGGATGTCTCACAGTGCAATGTCAAACTGTTCACAGATTCAAGTCCATTTTTAATCAGATTATGTGTAAAGGACTACTCCAGTGGTTTCTTCTTTCTTTCTTTCTTTCTCCTTTTTGTTTTCTAAGGATCCCTTCAAAAGAACATCCTCTGTGCTAGGATGCAGTATCACGTTCTCCCTCCTCCTTGCAATGTTCCTGTCTGCACAGTGGTACATCTAAACCAAGAAAGGTTTAGTGTTTGTTCTCCCTTACCTTAACCCCAGACTAGAGACAAAGTAGATTTCAATTCCTGCACTGAAAAGAGACTAAAACACGAGTTTCTTGCCTCATCGGTAACTATTTTTAACTAGGTCTAACCACTAAGTCTAACGGTTCAGTTCATTAACCCCAGCATGCCATGTGCAGATGTCTCAGTGTACTGAACGCTGATGGACCTGGACAGGCTCCAGTGATCACGGATGCCTGCCTACCTTTCTTCACTAGGAACTGCAGCTCCTAGTAGTGAGGCAAGGTGGCAGCTGTGGGAACTACCTCACACAGGAATAAATTGCAGCAGACTAGCCACTTCCTTCAAGAAAGCCAATCTGCTACAATCTTCTGCCTTACATGTACTATATGACAAAAGTCTGCACAGGGAAAGGTAGAGCAGAATATCTGACTTCTGATAAATTGACTCGGTAGAAGTTTCGACAGCCCAAAACCCCAGAGGTTCCCAGAACTATTAGTCCCCAGGCAGTTAACCTGCAAAATGACATTCAGACTCCATGAAACCTCCTGAGGGACTGGATCCTGGCTTTGACTTTGAGTCCCCCATGGTATTGTTACAAAAAGGTGGCTGGTGCATTCTTCTCCTTTGGATTCAGTGCTTTGTGCAGAAGCCCAGAGTAACAATATACATTGGATAAGCCTCAGTTCAGACTTAAGTGAGGGAATACACACTTAGCGGATATCAAACACACTTAACTACAAGACAGGCACTACATTTCTCAGTTTTGCCACAGTAACCCCACCTCTGGGTGTCTGCAGAAGTAAAAATGATATACCTGTAAGCAACTTCACTGGGAAAAATAGGTTGTTTATAAAATGATAAGGACCAAAGATACTAGGCAGGATATTTGTTGAGCAGAGTCTTGGATTTAAGCCTCATCAATAAAACAGGAATCACATATACACAAATTTATTGCACTAGAGGATTCAAGCCAAGCATGGTTCTGTTCAAGAAAGCCTACTTCCCTGCATGCTGCCTCTGATAACAGGTTTCCATTAACATTTGTGCCTTAATCACCACACCAAATCTATTGAAAACCATTTTAAATACACATTCTTGACCTCACTGTTAGGAAGCCCTCACCTCTGTATTGACCATGGGCTGTATTCCTCAAAAATTATGAAAAGGAAGTCAGAGTGAATAAAATTGAATGCGTTCTGTGGGCCTAAATTGCTTTTGAAAAACAATCCTGAACATTTTGAATGCTGTAGCATAACAGGATATTTACTCGGTAAATATCACTCAAGTGCCTTCCAGTGTAAATACGATAAATATGATAAATAGCATCACAAGATTGAAGAGGAATGTCTACCCTAGGAGCAAGGACTGCTGGCATGTTTTGCACATGATGATGGAGCAGATATCCTGCTGCATATCTCTTCATCCTCATCATTCACCAGTCTCACCCTGCACATTGTCTTTGAAGAATGTCTTCACAAAATATGTTTCTCACCAAGAAGGAATTCAGAAGAAGACCTAGTTTTCTTTTCTTAATGAAGTTAACTTGATTTGGAACTGCTGAAGCCCACAGAGTGGAAATCAGCAAAGCATTTTGCAGATGTTTTTCATAGCAAAGCTACACTGTAGGCATGCAGGACTGACTGGAATGCCTAAGGTCAGACCTGCTCTCAAAGAGCTCAACCAGATGCTCTTGACAAGCTCTATAAGTTCTTCTAGAAACACTAAGATAGGACAAAAAAAATGACGGAAACTTTCATAAATGTATCATAACCTCCAAGGACAGCATTTATAACCCACTAATGCATACTCTATCTTATTGCTAGTATGATCCTGATATTTGTTAGCTCTAATAATAATATATTTTTGTGGCATTTGTTCCATATTACCTGTAGCCATGAAAAATGAGTAATTGAAAATACAAGGGAAAGGGACTGTAAAAAGAGGTGCTGGCAACTTCTCATGGTAATCTTGTCCTTTCTTTAAAACAATGACATTCAAAAATTCCCCAACATTTACTTCTTTCCCTTGGAGTGAGTATAGTGTCTAAAACACCTTTTTTGCAATGCAATTTTTAAACTGCTCAAGATAGCACAGGATATGTGCTACTCCTGTATCATACCCGCAGGCTGTCTCACATCTCAGCTCCAAACATACGGAGACATAAATGGATGCTTTTAATCGTATCTTACCTGTAACACACACACAAAAATGGGTGAGAATAGTGAAGTCTCAGCTCCATCTCCATCATCAACGAACAACGGGCTATACGGCACAAAAGGAGGCGAGTATTGTTCTGTCCCACATAGCTGTCTGATGTAAAGTACTGTCTGTCTGTGGTGCATCCCAGGGACATGAGAAGGAGCTCGTATGTGGCACAGTGTCTCTTATAGCACCTTCCGGCTTACACTGCTTTCCCTGTCTCCAAAGCCTATCTCATATTACGACACAGTCAATTCCCAATTTATTTCTAAAGTTAATTTGGGGCCCACTATCAATGCCCATGAAGTGAATGAATGATTCCCACTCAATAGGACAACAGATAGGAGGTGATTGAGAGACAACCTATGATCCTGAAAAGCACCCTCACTCCAGCCACTGCATCAGCACATAGCAACCTCATAGCCTTGTTTGGATCCTAGGCAAGTAAATGGCAATCATGTACCTCATTATGAAAAATTAAAGGTATAAAAGGTATATGACTGATTGATCACTAAGACAAGCTTAAAAGAATCTTAAAGAGGAAAAAAGCTCAAACCTAAAACCTATTGTCCTGCTTTCAAACCCCTTCCTCCTAGTTTCAGAGTCACATCCACTCATTTATTTTCCTCTTGGAAAGAAGGAAGATGAAATTTAAGGCATTTCTGCTGTGAGTGAGTAGCTATCAGGGGCAGGAGATGTACCAAAAATTTCTCTGTGGTTTTGAACAGCACTTCCTCCACGGCAACACTGTTTTTAACATTTATGGTGTATAAAAAGGCCCCAAACCTCTCAACTGAGTCTGGTAAAATTTCATTTTGCTCACGTATCTTATTTAATAAAAAATGAAAGTGAAAGCATTCCATATGCAGGTGTATGTTGCTAGTGGGAGCTGTGGTCATGGTAATACCAGAAACAAATGACAGTCCTATGAATTATGATACATGTATAAGAAAAAATCTGCCATACTGCCCTAGCTGCTTAATTGTAAAGGTTGCATACTACTTTGCAGAAGATCATTTCTTTTCTCCTCTGTGATTTTCACTTGCAAACAATGCAGACGTTTGACCAGTTATTCTGAGGACAGGGAGATACCCAGTAGAACCCAAATATGTGTAAGCACATGTAGACTGCCTTTCAAGGCAATCCCTTTCCAACTTCCTCAAACACACTTCTCGTGATTACCACCTGCTGACTGAAATTTAAGTGGAACAAATGACGGACAAAATGGGAGGTGGAATTGCAGGCTGTCCTCTGTTTCATAAAAGGTTTTAAAAAGATTTTGTTAAGAAGTGAAATCTTGCTACATATCTCAAGTTAAAGCATAAGTCCCTTACCAGATGGGATCTTTAAATGTGTACTTAAAAAAAAATAAATAAAAAAGGCACAATTACACTATTAAGAAGTCTTAATATTCAATTCTGATAATAAGCCCAGGGAATGAAGAGGTCCTCCCAAATCTGGTACTCAGCAGAGTGACGAGTCCTCCACTCAGCTCCTGACCTGCTGTTTCTTCAGCCCTTTGCCTCACTGTAGTATGTGGCTGTTCACATGATGGTACTTGAGGGGAAGGATGCAGATCATCTTGAGTGCTCTCACATGCCACGTACAGACAGCCAGGTCATCAGGCCCCGTCAGCATGGATTTATGAAAGACAGGTCCCACCTGACTAACCTGATCTCTTTCTATGACAAGGTGACCCACTTAGTGGATGACAGAAAGGCTGTGGATGTCATCTACCTAGACTTCAGTAAAGCCTTTGACGCCATTTCCCACAGCTTTCTCCTGGAGAAACAGGCTGTTCATGGCTTGGATGGGCGTACTCTTTGTTGGGTAAAAAACTGGCTGGATGGCCAGGCCCAAAGAGTGGTGGTGAATGGAGTTAAATCCAGTTGGCGGCTGGTCACAAGTGGTGTTCCCCAGGGCTCAGTATTGGGGCCAGTTCTGTTTAATTTATCAATTACCTCAGGGACTGAGTGCACCCTCCGTCAGTTTGCAGATGATACCAAGCTGGGTGGGAGGGTTGACCTGCTGGAGGGTAGGAAGGCTCTACAGAGGGATCTGGACAGGCTGAATGGATGGGCCAAGGCCAATTGTATGAAATTCAACAAGGCCAAGTGCCAGGTCCTGCACTTGGGTCACAACAACCCCAGGCAATGCTATAGGCTTAGGGAAAAATGGCTGGAAAGCTGCCTGGCGGGAAATGACCCAGGGGTGTTGGTTGACAGCCGGCTGAATATGAGCCAGCAGTGTGCCCAGGTGGCCAAGCAGGCCAACAGCATCCTGGCTTGTTGCAGAAATAGCGTGGCCAGCAGGACCAGGGCAGTGATCGTCCCCCTGTACTTGGCACTGGTGAGGCTACACCTCAAATACTATGTTCAGTTTTGCGTCCCTCTCTACAAGACAGACATTGAGGTGCTGGAGTGTGTCCAGAGAAGAGCAACGAAGGTGGTGAATGGTCTGGAGCACACGTCTGATGGGGAGCAGCTGAGGGAGCTGGGGTTGTTTATCCTGGAGAAAAGGAGACTGAGGGGAGACCTGATCGCTCTCTACAACTACCTGAAAGAATGTTGTAGCCAGGTGGGTGTCGGTCTCTTCTCCCAAGTAACAAGTGATAGGACAAGAGGAAATGGCCTCAAATTTCACCAAGGGAGGTTTAGATTGGATATTAGGAAGAATTTCTTCACTGAAAGAGTTGTCGAGCATTGGAACAGGCTGCCCAAGGAAGTGGTGGAGTCACCATCCCTGGAGGTATTTAGAAGACGTGTAGACGTAGTGCTTAGGGACGTGACTTGGTGGTGGACTTTGCAATGTTAGGTTTATGGTAGGACTCGATGAGTTAAAGGTCTTTTTGAACCTAAATGATTCTATGATTCTATGATTCCATGATCGTTGCTAATCATCAGAATAGCTAGGGCAGAACTTACTTATCATTAATTAAAAAAATCAGCTGTAGCTTCAGTTGCAGGCAGAAGTAAATGAGATGCCAAGACAGTATCCAGGGAAGACGTGGTTTTTCACTGATTCTTATATCAGTGGGGAGTTGCATTTTGTGCTCACCGCTAGTGTCTGAACCTTTGTTAATCCTGACTTTGACTGTATGTGTGAGTGGGGAAGGTTCTGCACAAAAGTTTTCTTACAGGCTATACACTGCAGGATCCAGGCCCACAATACCTTCTACTTACAGAGGAGTATATACAATTTTAGTATCACTAAAAATCATGACAGTCACCTGAGGAAATATCCATATAAGATGCTTTTTAGCAGCCACAAACAATGACTACAGTACCTTTTATCACTAAAGTTGATTGAAAATATAGCAAATGTCTACCACAAAGATTCCTTTTTAACCTCAGTTTCTTTGAGAAAAAACATTAATTTTACAAAATAACTTTTCCAAATGTTCTCCTTATACAATGTCTTTTCCAAACTTTTATGCTATCTGGACTCAATTTTGGTTTCTGTCTTAGGCAAGTATAATCCCTGCTCATTCTTATTTTTTCTGGCAGAATTAAAAAAAAATATCATTTTTAATATATCTAGAGAAAGTGGATGACTAGTGATGGTTTCACCAGGGCATTATTCAGGCACTTTAGATAACACTTAGGAAGCTTATAGCATATTTCCATTGTACTATGTACTCTTGACCTAAACAGAGAACTGCAGTTTCCATTCAAAAGGTTGAATTTCTGAACTTTCTAAAATATTGGGACTACATAAACACACATCATATTCAAGTTTGAATGAAAAAATAATTATTTTAATTGGATAATTTATTTGGTGTGTCTGATACATTAAGAAAACTTCAAAATTATTTAAAAAAAGTCTAAAATAACTATCTTCACATATCTGAACAACATTAGCATACAATCAATTCTTTTTCTGTACATCAGTTGATTTCATCTCTCTTCTTCCTTTCTGTCTTATGCTTTCTCACACAAGTGGAACAGTGAGATAAATCAACCATTTATTTGCTTTATTGCATAAATCTCACAGCAATAAAATGGAATTGATCACATAAAGAAGTTTAAGATGGGTTTCAGGGAATCCTTGAGATGCTGTAAATTAATCATGCAAGCTGATACTATATTTCCTCAAGGGAAATATATTTTAATAGATCTTTTCCAAACATTTTCCTCCTTTAATGTATTTGTAAATGTTGCTGCTATTCTTTTTTTTTTCCTAAGATGATTAAATCATTATTTTTCCCTAGTGTCGTGTGTTGCAAAACAAATCCAGAATATTTCTTCACTGCTCTAGAAAAATACACAACAAAATCACTGGGAAATTTAAAATAAAGGTAGGAATATATCTTCAGCAACAATTAATTTATCTCTAACCTTTGTTTAAATCAAAATAAATGACACTGCAAGAGGATCCATAAAAATGGAAAGCCATACTACTTGTAGCATGCGATGCTATCCTGAGATAAGTTTTAAAGGAATGAAAATTGAGCTAGTCAACTTGTCCTTTGCATCTAATTGATACTGTCCATAATATAGTATTTTAAACCATTAGAAATGTATTTCATTAATTTCAAAACTGCTTGATTCATACTACTAGAGTATAGCCTAAATTCCCATTGGGAAAGTACAGATTAATGATTTTATGTGCACTGATGTAATTTAAAACAGGATTGCTACTAACTCATGAACAGCTAGTGTATGAATATTCTTAGTACAAGTTCCTCTTCACTGTCATGTCTCTCTTTTGCAGAGGCCTGAACTGCAAAAGTGCAGTCTCTGCTTGCTCTTGAAATCCTCTACTAAATCTCTCCAATATCTACTGATTTGTGCAAATCATGACAATTCTGTTCTAAGATAGTTATCACTCTCTAAGAAATTGGAACCAAAGCACGAACATTTTTGTACTGGTCCCCAGAGTGGAAATGAACATTAACAAAAGTAGAGTTCTAGGTTAAACTATGACCTTCCCTATCTCCAGTCTTATCAAACCTGAGTAGTTTATTATGCAAATACAGGATTAAAACATCTGAAACGAATGACAGACAAGGTAATATCCATTCCTTTAATAATCCAATAATACACGATGGTTTTAGTTTGCTCTAAGACTATTACTTAGAGAGCAACAACTGTCACATTTGTGTGGTTCCCAACCATCAACCCTCAAAAAAATCTGGTGTACTTTTATTATTATTATTACTTTCCTTTCTCGTGATTTTTTCTTTTATTATTATTATTACTTTCCCTTTCCTGGCTGGTGAATCCAGGTTGAAACACTCCATTGTCAGATAATCAAAGTCATCATGAGGCTGGTTCACCATAAAGTGGTTTATGTGAATGGAAACCATGTATTTTTTGGCATGGAACAAGGCCAACAAACTTTGTATCCGATTCAGAGTACAAACTCAGGGTTACTTGTGTATAGTGTTACAGATAGGGTGAAATCTAAAACATTTTTATGAGACAAACTGGTAACAGCATGCAAAATAACACTGAACTTTGCTACACAGGGTAAACGTTGACAGTGGTGCACAAATAGTAGGATTTGTACAGGATTGTGTAACCAAAACATTTTCTTTATATTTCCATAATATAATTTGGTTCACTGTTATTGAAAGGAAATCTAATCAAATAAGGGCATGGTAAATGTTTTTGGCAGTATTATGCCTTATTACCATAATTAGAAGGCACTGACACTTCACCATCTTCAGAGAAAAGAGGGCACATGTAAAACAAAAGGATGAAACAGGATAATTGATTGCAATAGTAAAGCCAGTGCCAATCTGCTAATTCTTTTACTTCGACTACTAGACTTTCCAGATATAGAAGTCAAGGTGTGGTTTCATTACACACCATGTGGCACAACTATGTAGTTCACTCAGTCTAGTCTATTATTCCCCTTCTTTCTTGCACCATACACAGTTGCTTATTCATTTGTTGCAAATCTAATTACGGTGCAATCAAAGAAGGAAGTGGAATATCTCACTGATCTGATAGAAAATTAACTCCTTTAAAAAAAGGGAAAAAAGACTTTCTGTCAGATCAACAAACTCAACTGATTCATGCACACAACGGCTAGTTGCAAGAGACGGACATGAATTTCCAGCCAGGCCTAGAAGAACCTCCTTTTCAGAGGCAATATATAGCTGTACTGAATTAGGTGCAGTCTTACAGTATGTCCTGAGAAAGATAAATACAGGGGTAATGACTAGGAGATGTAATATGCTAGAAAAACTTAGTGGTCAAAAGTTGTTTATCTTGCAGCTTTTACATAAGCAAAATAACGATTGCTTTCTACAGAGACTTTGTCCATACAGAACTCAAAGTAGACCATTTAATCAGCTCTGTAGGCTTCCCATATTGGAATTGGCGTTTCTAAGAACAATAAGCTTCAGCAGAAGGTTATTGTATTTGAAACAATTAACACACAATTTCAAACAATGCCATTTTCATGAGGACTGGGTTTCCCACCTTCCCAAGAACCAGCCAGCTATTTGCAGACTACTATATATTTCAAAATATAATCATTCATTAATTAAAAATAAGATTACAAATGCTACATACCAGTTGTTAATTGGTCTTCTTAACTTTTACTTATCTCCTTTCCTCTTATTTTTATCTGACGTATCGCTTCCCACACATTTGGAATGGAAAGTTTTGGGGAAAATATCTCATGTCACATGTGTACAGGAGCTGACATAATGGTTGCTGATCATTTTAGGTGATTCCCACACTAATCTGCATTGATTTTCTATATTAATAGGAAAAGTAACAGCTGATATCAAGGTTCAAGCAGGTAATTTGTAATTTTAAAGAGGATTCACAAGAGTCATCCAGTATCCATGAAGCATCTTCTAAAGAATGTTTAATGATGAAGGGAAGTACTGGCCTTCAGTCCCTTCCATTTAACAAGCTAACAATGCTTCATTTTCTTTGCTGCTACTCAGAACATTTTGATTTACAGTCAATAAAACAGGATAAAATGTTTACAACTCAAGCTAGGCAATCTTTCTTCAGAGACAGACTAAACATATCCAGCTCCCAGCTAAAGAACTTTGAATTTATTGTCTTATCAGAGGTCAAGCTTGTCAACTATTGTTGTGATGGCTCAACCTGTACTGCACTGTCCACAGCACCTGGGATGAAAGGATTAGTGAATCACCTCTTTCCACTATGTGGATCAATAGATAAAACACTCTCACAGATGCCTCTGATGTTCCCTCAGATTATGATTAATGAGTGCATGATGTTTTCCTGTTGGGTCTTCAGTTCCCTCACTATAGTTTGAGCTAAGAAAACCCCATAGTTTCTTTGCTCTCAAGAAGCCCAATTTCCAAGTTGTTTGATGGCTGCTACAGTTTTGCTGTTCATGAACAGCATACTCCACTCCAGAGAATTTGTTCAGTTTATATGACCGAGATAGCTGGGTAAACACAACAGATGAATACAAGCAGCAAAAGCAAGGGAACATGGCTGACCAAGCATGAAAATGAACGTTTCTGCCCTTAACTCAAAAAGTCATCATGTTATCTTTCAGTCCAAAAGAGGTATTTCTATTCGAAAGAACTCTTGTCATGACAAAGCAATGCAGCTAAAAATGTATCACATAGCCTTCAATGAAGTTCATTACTACTCAATGAATTAATATTAACTAGGATATGAATGACCATTTTAATACTTCTTTTGATTTGCTTAGCAAGACGAACTTGGCAATATCAAATATAAGGTACCAGAAGGGATGCTTTCAAATCCATGTAACCAGGTTACTATTCATACAATTTTTACCTGTTCATTGAAATATTTTACTTGCTCCTTTTTCAAAAAATGCAAACTGTTTTTAAAAGAAACTTCAAACTAAAAGTTTTGCTGTAAAACTTGACTTATTGAGTTGAATTACTATGTAGCTAGTTTTCCTGCATTCAAGATCAACTATATCTTCCTTCTATGAGAAAAAGCATTGTTCTTTGACAAAGACATTGTTTTCAATTCAACTGCTGCATCAGGCTGCATAAATTCAGAAACCATTCCATGGTGCAAGATAGGATAAACTTCTGGAATGGCACATACCTTACACTAATGCAATACATAGAGACACCAAAGAAAATACCTGAAGGGCATTTGTGTTGACAGTGCCAGTTTAAGTAATCAAATCTTGTTGATCCACCAAGAGTGAAAAATCTTGAGGGTTTTTTTTTGTTCACTGTCAGTTGTCTTGTTTTTAAATACTGTGACAATGCTGAAATCTCCATTCTTTCAGAAGCTGGCAGTTCTGAGCATGTTACATACTGTAGTACTGAAGTGACTGAAGCAAAGCCAAATATCATATTTGTCATCCTATTTCTGCATTTCCATTTTCTCCCCTGGCCCATCATTGGAACAATTTGTCCTTGTCCTTTTCAGAAAATGCCCCCTCTCCAAATCACCCCTCAAAAAGAACAAGCTGCCAACAAGACTGAAAGGCACAAACAACATGGTTATGATAGGTTGTAATGAGTGTTGTGGGTGTTAGCAATTACAATGGGTGCATTTGGTGTTCCAACTCAATGGTACTTTTCAAGATGGTATTTGTACACATGGCTACTTGCAGTCTATATTGTACATCATAAATAAGTATTTTCTGTAAGATATACTAGGCATACTGATCAAGAAGGTATAATACTGTTTTATTAGCAGGCCTCTGGTATCATTCATTTCTGCATCATTTCACTACTGCTTTTTCCTGCCTTACATTCTGAAGGTATTTTCAGGTTGAGGTGATATACGGATTTCTATGGGTTACATATATCTACCGTATACAGCATCCTACATCCCAACAGGGGCACTAAGGTTTCTTTATGGCAATTTTAGAAGGACATATATAGGATTTAATATCTATAACTAGATTTAGCGTTTTAAATGTTAGCAAAGTAGTATTTTTATCGCAGTGACAAGCATTTTCAATACTGCAGCATCCTTCTAGTTTGAGGGAGACATTTTGTTAAGCTATGTGCACATACAGAGTGTGTGCTGTAATCATGCTAGGATTTACCGAAGTGCTGCCTTCCACATTTCCCATAGCTAAGACAAAAAGACCTTTCACCATTTTGATGGTACAAGAGACTGTCACCTGTGACCCACCCGCTCAGGCACCCTCCGGAGGAGGTGCTCTCTGGGAGCACCTATGCCTGGTCAGATTCTAAATCAGCAGCCCTCAAGGAGGATCTCAAGAACAATCTGGTATATGGGTTCATCTACCCCCCCAACTCTCCTGCGAGGACTTCTATTTTCTTCTCATAAAGAAGCATGGGAGTCTTTGCCCCTGCATGGAGTATAGGAGGTGGAAAGACATCAGAGTGAAGAACCAGCAGCCCCTGCCTCTTATCCTGGAGTGCTCTGAACATCTGCAGTGGGCCTCCTAGTTCACCATCATGGATCTACAAGGGGCCACTATGAGCATCCTGTGATGCCACTCAGTCTCTGCAATGCTCTAGCCACATTCCAGTATTCTGTAAATGCTGTCCTGAGGGACTTGCTTCATAGCTACATCATGGTATACCTGGATGACATCCTTGTATTCTGCACCTCTCAAGACGCATGCATTGACTGAATCCAGGACATTTTCAATCACTTGCAGCAGTGCTGACTGTGCCAAAATGAAGAAATGCTCCTTTCACCAACAGAGGGTGGCTTTCCTGGGGTAACTGTGGGCATCATTGACTTGCACATAGACTCCAAGGAGACCGATGACATCACAAGTTGGCAGGCGCCTTCTAGCACAGGTGCAATAGTTTTCAGGATTTACCAGCCTCTAAGGATAATTCATGAAGAGGATTTCTGGTATTGTGGCTGGCATAACAGCACTCACCCAAAACAGTGCTTGATTTCCATGGATGCCTGAAGCACAAGCAGCTTTTGAGAAAGTAAAATGGGTATTCCCTGTAGTTTTTACCCTAACCCCGGTCTTTTACTGTAGAAATAGATGCTCTAACCTGTACCTTTTTCTCTGGGTAGCTCATCCCACTGAAAGGAACTATGCCTGAGATAATGAGCTCCTGGCAATCAAAGCTGTCTTTGAGGAGTAGCAGCACACTTGTGAGGGGGCAGAAGAATGGAAAATGGTGATGACCAACCACCACAACCTGGAATAATATTGAGGGATGAAGTACCTCTCCGCCCACTTTGCCTGCTGGGCCTCCTTTTTTTTGTGCTTCCCCTTCATTTTCCTTTGGCATCTAGGAAGCAGAATATTAAGGCAAATGCCTTGCCATGGAAGAAGGACCCAGACTTGGATGCACACCTCATACATGAACCTTGTCCTCTTTTTCTCTGAGTTTCTTCACTGCAGCCATGGTAGAGAATGAGTTCACGGCAGAAGTTCACCAGACCACTGGAAACGACCTGCTTCTGGCCCAGTGTGGTGATGGCACGGCATCCACCAGCCTGTAAGTGGGCAGGCAGGCAACATCCCGCAGGGACTGCTGCAAACACTGCTCCTCCATTGATGCCACAGTGCATCTGAAGCTGGAAATGAGCTCCAGCACTTGAACACCAAGTCCTGCAGGTAACACATAGTAGAGATGTGTGTGGTTGATTATGTTTGGGACTGTAATATCTGTACTTGTACTTGGACCAAAAGGCCTCTGCAAAGACCACAGGGTGCCTTACAGCCACAGTAAGAAAGGGGGACTGCAGCGCCTTGGTGGTATCTTAAGATCTCTCTCTGTCTAATCAAGGTATAAACACCTGTATTGTTCCTACAGCTCTCATTGGAGCAAGGGGGTAGGAAAGATGGATCATTTCCATCTCTCTCTCTCCCCACCATGGATCATGGATGCAAAGGAGAAGGAAAGACCTTTCATTTTCATGCTCCAGGTCTTGGGTTAGAAAAAAGAGACCCTGCCATTTGCATTGGCCCTTTGAGCAAAGTGCTGTTATACTGAAAAAGGACAGCTGCCATGGAGTCTTTTACAGATTTCCTCCAGCTGTGCTGGTTCCTGGCCAGAGATCTCTTTCTTACTTTTTCACTGCAGGCTTAATTTTTGAAACTTTATTCTCTCACTACTATTTCAGTGAACATGAGGTAAGCATAAAGGAAGAGTTGTCAAAAGATCTGTTGCATAAGTGCCTGGCACTCACACTCTGATGGACAGTTTCTTCTCGCCCTCACATGTGGTGACCCTGTTCAAAACAAAATTTTAAACAGTATTTTGTTTGCATAATCAATGTATCTCTACCAAATTATGACTTTAAGATTATTCAGTATCAAATTTCTCATTTCCTCCAACAATTAAACAGGCAAAGTGTTTTCCATGCGATCTTCTTTACTTTTTATTGATCTCATGACATAATGTAAGAGAAAAACCCTTGTGCAGCATGGTTTTTATCAAAGTTTCATCATTACTGATTCAAGTATCGTAACAATCTTTATTTTCCATAAGGAGCCTATACCTTCTAACTCTTTTCTTGGCTTGCTTGTACCTTTCATTCTATGTTACTCTTTCTGCCTTGGTCAGACTATTTTTCTAATTGGAAAATGCAAGCTGTCTAGCACATACTCCATATATTACTGGTTTTAGTCCACAACTTGCAAAAAGTCTTAGCAAACTATTAATACAGAAAAAGTGTTAATTGTAAAAGAAGGTTTCTGGTGAATTGTCTTTGGATCAGTCAGTAATGTTTTGGAGGTTTGCACATTGGAATATCTCTTAAGAAAACATTAACCGTTGATTGGACTATAATTTCTCTGAAAAGGTCATATGCACTTAAAGCAATAGCAAAATCCCCACAGTTGCACATAGAAGGTGTAAAGACACAATGTGAAACGAACATTGTGGAAGGAATAAACTGGAAATGAATATGTAAAATAATGCAAATTTTAATAGCACCAGCTTTCTGTAATACAAACTGTGAGGTGCTATTAGCAAAACAAGCAAAGATAAAAAGAACAGTAATCTCATAAACACAGAGGAAAAAGTAGGAGATTATGTAAACAAAATACCAAGAAAAGAGCGTAGTCCTTTTTTGGAAGCTCAAGTCATGATTTGTCTAGGAATATTGGTACAGAATACTGGACAATGCTGTGGTTGTGTCTGGTCATGTGGAAATCTGATTACCGCAATGACCATTTATGATTTCTGCCTCGCTACGTTGACAGTGTCAGCTGTTAAGTGTACAGGTCCCTACACACAGCACTGAGATTTTGACCACGCAGCTTTGTTGCTGTTGCTCTTATGCTGCTCAACAGCAACCTCCTGAGCTTTGGCTCTGCAGCATTTTGTACTGTAACATTTCAGGCTGACATTTCTTGTAAGGCACCTGATTCACTGCTCCCGCAGACAGCGAGCTTCCTGAGCTTCCTCCATGGGTAGAGTCTTTCATGGCACCGTTTCCCTGTATCAGCCCTTGCTCTTTTACCAATTGCTTCTCATTATGCCCTTCTGACAGCTGGTAGGATGCTAGGGATACCAGTCACTGTCAGCTCAACCACCACCAGACCTTATTCCCAACTCACAGGATATCAGGTAAAATTGGAAAAAAGCTTTATATTTCTCTGAATGAGAGAACTATAATTTTGCTCAGCCCTTAAAAGGTCCTCACAGGCTTGGAAAACTCTGTAAGCCCTTCATTTCTCATATGTATCCACATAATATCAAGATACATCCTGGCATGTAAGAATAATTTTCGACTTCTATAGAACTGGATTTATTAGATATGCATAGGAAGGAAGATACTTGGCATGTATTGTCCGTAGTAATTTTTCATATAGAGCTCTCCTGGATTCTAATGTATAAATACATGCCATCTTGCAAGTTACACAGCCTGTTACACTGAACAGAAAATATTTAGGTCTGGGAATCAGTTTCAATATAGACTTGAAGCTCTGGGTCAGAGAGCTTGCTTTACATACCATCTGTATCTCAGCTATCTCCAGACATTTTTCCTGCTTTCTCCAAGGACTGAGTGACCTTCCACCTGACAGTCATTCAAGTGATTCTCTTAATGTTTTAAAGTTAAATGCAAAACATTTCTCAGAGTTATTTCCCACTTGATACTATACACATGGCTACATCTGTTATTCTTGCTTCGTATTGCCCCCTGGTACTTGAAGGACAGACGATAAATCTGGGCTAGATTGTATCTGGCTTTGCATGGGCTTGTAGTGAATCAGACAAAAGGGTACAAGGAGCTCTTCCTGCTTCCTTGAGCATCCAGGCAAGGGACAGACACAAGGGACAATCTCAGCCCTGATTTAATAGATCTCTGAATGTGCACAATTGATCTATTTAATATTTATAGAAGCATTGAGTGCCAAAAAAGGAACTAAGGCCATGGTCTTCTGATTGGGCCGGCAGTGGAATTAGGTGACCTTTTTTTATGAACTTCACTCAGAAATGCAATCCAGAAGAGACCAAAAACACTAGCAAATGTAGTTTGGATTTCTTGAGTAGATTTACCCTGCAGTTCAAAACCACAATAAAACCAAAAACCCAATTAAAATATTTCCCTGCCCCCTCAGAAAAGCATACAATGACAATAAAATTAAATATTCTGTTTCAGTTGACTCTCTGTCTTGATTTTTTCAATCGGATCAGCAAATTAAAAAACCACCCACAAACCTGTTTTTACACAGTATAGGCAATGAGAAAGGCCAATGCTCAATGGACACCTATTGTACCCTTTAAAAAGAGCAAAGGAATACAGAACTGTAAAAGTCCATCAGACCCCTGAATATATCAATTTCATCCCTTTCATACACCAATTGCACCAATCACTCTATACACTAAAATTCCTTATACTGTCTCAGCTTACTTCTATTAAGTGGCTATTCCAAAGCCTACTTCCATTGATAATCATAAACCTTTTAATTTTAAGATCACAGTTGTCCATGGCCATTATTATTATCCAATTGCTCTTGTACCAGTATTGTCCTTAAAACAGCTCATTCTCTTTGGTGTTTACTTTCTTGCCTATGTCTGATGTGCAATCATATACCCTCACAGGCTTTAGTTCTCTAGACTGAGCCACAAAGCCTATTGAAAAAAAAAAAAAAAAGAGCTTATTTTACAGAAAGGCTTTCTTCATTTTATTATGGTAACCCTTTTATTTACATGTTCCAGTTCAAAATAAGCTTGAATGCTGGGTACAACTGACCATAGCATTCTAGATGAAGTTTCATTTGTGTCTTGTGCAATGGCATTAGTGCTTCTTTTTAACTCCAGGATGTGGTTCTCCTTGTGCTTCCAAGGTAAGCAACATTTACCTTACCATAGCAACTCATTTTTGTTGGAAGGCCTGATGCAGAAGTGATAGAGTTAAGAAAAAAAGCATACGAACAGAGTATACTCCTGAGGAGCTGGAACAAACTGTTGTAATAAGACAATTAACTTTGGGTTAAAGGAGAAAACAAATAAAAGACAAGTATTGTTGCTAAGGGTTTGGGTCAGATAAGCCAGATTAAAATAATATTTGTTTTAGTCTTGGGAAAAGAAAAGTAGCAAATTGGGAAATAAGAGTTATTATTACAGTTAGAAATAGATAAATATAAATAAGATTAGCTAAATAATTTAAACCAAATAACCAAGGATGGAAACGGTCCTGTATTGTGACTATGAGGTTCTAATTGAAGGCAGGGGTTAAGAATTTCTAAGTTCTTTGCTTAGTGTTTCCCAATATGCTGTTGGATAGATTAGCCACCAGTGTTTCTAATAAGGATGTAGTGTCCATTACCCAATTTAACTTCACTTCTCAAATACAATTTGAACACACAAAGCTTTCTATATGGGACACTGAAACTTAGAGTCATACTACCATCACTATTCAACATTACTTGTACTGAAAACAAAAACAAATTAATTTAATTTGAGGGCAACAGTTGTACTACTTTTAATGTCCTTAGCAATCTTAATTTTTTTCCTTTTCTTTCTTTAATTTTGCATGGTCAATAAGCACATTGCCAAGTCTAATGCCCCATAAAAGTTTCATTTCAGTTTGACTTCTGGAAATTCTCATTTTATTCTATAAAATGTAGGTTTTACATCCTTTGCAGTTTCCCTGTTTAATCCTAATATCTCATTTGTATTGTTTATTTATCCCGTTTTGAGCTTTTCTGCAATGTTTTCTAGTTCTTTTATTAGGATACATGTTCAAGAATGTTTTTGGACATGCGAGACAAAGAACTTCCAGGCCTCCTTCACATTCAAGTGAAATGTTAATCTGAGCTCTGTTGCCTGAATGAGTAACTAATTAGTTTTGTCTACCTTAGCTTGCCTACTCAAAACCGATACCCTTCATTACAGGCCTCTATTTACTCTTCCGTTTAATTAAAACTCAATTACCTTATGATCATGCAACCCAAGTCTATTTTCTACAACTGACATTTTGTATAATGTTCTCACTATTTAAAAAAGCCAAGTTTAAAAGCAAATCAGCGTTTTTGTTTCATTGGTGAAGGAACCTGATCACATTCTGAGGGAACTCATTCTTTATGAGTAGCTTTTGGTCGGAAGCTCTAGCCAGGAAATTAAACAACTCTGCTGCATACAATTTTCCCAGAGTACACACTGACAAGATTTTGCATGTTCAGTCTTAAGAGTGTGGTGGCATAAAACTCTTTCATGACAGGAAAGTTTCTTTGAGGCATTCACTTCACTGACTGAGAGCCAAGGTTCTTGAATGCTTGAGGGCAATTACCCTGGAGCTGCCTGGGATGCTCAGGGCAGTATCAGTGGGGCTCTACCTACAGTATTCTCTCACAACCAGGTGCAGTTTCATTTCTGTTATACTCTGCTCTTTAGTTTTCCACACTCCAAAGCAACAGGGTTCTCCCCATTGCTTTTATTATTTTTTTTTTCTTTTTCTCTCTCAGACAATGAAAAGCCATATTCTGGAATAAACTGTAAAATACAAGCCTGAGTTTTAAATCTTAGAGAATATGAACATAATCAACTAACATATATGCTTTATCAGCTTTTTACTAGCCATGCTGTAACATAGTAATTTCAAAGTCGCTTCCAATTCCCTCACGTGCAAGATGAAGCAGGGTACTGAATAAAAGACAGGTATCTGTGAGATGCAGAAGGAATGGCAGTCATACATTTGTCTTACTTATTTTCATATTCAGCTTACACAAAGGAGGTCCTTTAGAATTAATTTAACAAATGTTATGCTCTTTTGCATCACTGTAATCTAAAAGGAAAATTTCTATGTGATGTTCTTTCTCTGAGGGCTTTGGGTTTTCAGCTATGTAATTTTTCTTTTTGAAATCATGACTTCCTTTTCAAAACATTCACTCAGACTCAGGCAAGATCCCATTATTGTTCCATGGACTGTGTGGCATCACATAATGGTACCGAATGGAAGACTCAATGCATTCCATCACTATGAGTACTTCTTAGGACAAAATCGGGAGGTTACACCACAACCTTTGCAGGGGATACTAGCAGAACACTATTAATATTAAGAAGTATTCAAGATAGATTAAGACAACATAGCCAAAGACTACCTTTTGCCCAGAGAGTGCTACCCCTTTCACTATCATGGATGCCTTCATCCTGACTGAAAAAAAGCATTTAAGCACATACTTATTTTTCTGTCAATATGCACGTGCCAGTCTGAAAGCAGGCCAGTGAATCACACTTCCCAAAATTAATTGGAGGTGACTGTTTTTGGGGGGCATTGCTTCAACATTACTCCATTTCTTTTCACCGCTCATGTAGGGTCCTGATTTATACTTGTGTAATTCCAGCGTAGCACTCTGCCTCTGTAATGAGCCTGCAGCATGAGTAAAAACACTTACAAGCAGATTTTATCTTCCTGTAAATTAGCCATTCTGCAAGAATGTCAAATGGTCCTGCTAAACACATTTTGCTGGCCATGTCTGAAAATTAACTTTCTAGTCATTGCTCCAGCCCACGTGGCACTTGACAAGTGCTACAACACTCAGGAAAGACCATGTTAATTATCACATGACTATTATTTATATCTCTATTTCTTGAAACACTATTCAGTCATTAAAGATAGTGAGAAATGGCAATACCCAGAATGAATATGAAATGAATATTCATAACACAGCTAATTGTCACTGACATCTCAAATTTCATTATAATTTCTGGTTTGCTTAGCACTTTCTCATACTTGCAATAAACCCATCACTATGCTATTTAATTACTGACTATAACAGAAGTCCAGACAAAATTACATATGCACAATAGGACTCTACATTTCATAATCAGCTATATAGTTAGGATGTTTGGAGAAATGTTTCTTATATAGGCATAGATGGATTTATGTAGCATAACAGATCTTAACATGCTTAACAGAATCTCCCACTTTTTTTTAATAGGCATTGCATGTTTTATTTCACAGCAAATCTAATAATTCAAGAATTTCTAAACTTGTTAGTGGAACTAAAATAAACTTCTCCCTTCTACTGGGATATTATAATAGGCTTTATTTATTTACTCTGTGCATTTCACCATTCCTTTGAAAGTGCAAGTAGGAAAAAGCAACTAAACAAAAAGGTTTGCAAGTGAGCCATTCTAATGTTTATCAAGACCATTATTTTTCTTGCAGGCTTGTTAAGCTCTTAAATATGTATTTATTTGTATCAAGTTAATTTAAGCTCACGCTTTTTGTGTAATATCACCTACTTCACATATGCATAGACAATAAGGGAGCTTAATTTAAAAATCACTACAGTTATAATGCTGGCTATATAAAGCCAAAGGGAGATTATTTTAGCTTTAAAAATTGACTTGGGGAAAATTAACACAGTGAACAAGCATATTAAATACCAACTGCTTAGCTTCAAACCATACTGATCGTTGCTGCTGCTAAAGAAAGGGCTATCTAATTTAAAATATTTCTCAGATTTTAAAGAGTACTTGTCTTACAAATACTTACCTTTACAAACACTATTGTTTGAAGTGCATTAGAAAGGAACTGTTTATTGGAACCTGTTTAAAGCTGACGGTTTTGACCAGGACACTGTGATGAGGGAGTCTGTCACAGATAGGAAAGCAGTGATTTGGGGAGGAGAAATTATGATGGTTTGATCATGATGTATTTACTGGAGTTCCTGGGACTGTGGGTCAATGGATCCTCCTTTCTGTAAATGGGAAGAAGTCGACCCCTAACCAGAGGGAGGCCAAGCCACACTGAACTGCGGGCCCAGCTGCAGAATGCCCACTGATTTCTGCTTGTAATAAATGTCAGCCTCTGAAGCTGTTATTTACAAGCTCTCTCTGTGGTAGCCCTGAGATTCCCAAGGCATTGTTGGTTGCAGCATTATGCATAACAAGTTCTTTCAATCAGAGCAACCAAGGCAACAGAGACTGAAGCTGACAGGTCACAACCCCATTACACTATATAGCGACCGACATTCTTTTTGCTTAAAGGATACTTTTAAAAATGTTCTAAGTCGTTTTAATTTTCCTGAGAAAATGTTTGCGTATTTATAAAAAATAGCTTCTCTCAACTTCTTTTAGGTGTGCTATCAGTCTTTCTTTTTCTTTTCTGCTGCAGAAGATTCACAGATGTATATAAGCAGGAACTACAAAAAAGCCAAATGTATGAGAAAGTTTTATCCTGATTGTACATTTTCATTCTCTAAAAAGGGTAACAGGCAATATTTGAAAAATTCTTTAAAGGGAAAAATCAGTGCAGATGCTCGGTTTAAAACTGATGCTGTCTCTACAGCTCTTAAAGAAGCCAACTTAGATAAATAGTGAATGGAAAAAACTCCAACAGACAACTATATGAGAAGCACATCATACAAAGACTCTTGACAAAGAATTGTCTGGTGACACTCACAGGCCTAGCTAGCTGCCCCTCTCCTAAGAGGGACTAACAGCTAATGACAGTCTGTCAAAGAAGTTCTGCTGGAGGTCATATTTGATACTTGTGACATTCAAAACAGGAATGTAGGAAAAAAGGTGTTAATACTGCGAAAAGAATGAGTGAAGTGGAAAACCACACAAACTTCAGCACAATTTGTTGATCTTCATCTCTACCTAAAATCACCAGTATTTTCTTTACCCCATGAAGCAGGTAGCTGTCTGATGCATCCTTATGCAGGAAGTCTGTTTAAAAATGTTAAATATAAAGATATATTCTAAGTGAATTGAAGAATACATCTGTGAGCATATGTTTAAATGACATTTTACACAAGATTTTAAATAAGTGTTTCCTTGAACTCAGTCCTTCATCATCAGTTAATCAGCTGGGACAGAACAGCTACACTGTGGGAGCACAGAAGTGTGTGAAACAGGGCATAAGATTCAATTCGTGGCTAAGTATTCCCAAAGATGCTGGAGTCACTGTTAATGGCCTGGATTCTCCAGGTAGATCAAAGGCAAAAAAAGCAGAAAAGATACCTTGAAAATTCAACTGAACCATGCAAATTAGAAAATGTTCTCAAGTGAGAACAAGCAGGTTCTGTAGAACCACACATTCACTGCATTTTTTTTCTAATCTTTGTGATTTGGAAATAACTTTTCAAACATGATCTAGTAGTTAACTGGTGGTGTGTTTTCTTCTTCAGTTTGCAGTCAGAGAGGTCCAGGAGGAATGTGAAGATATGTTTTAGAGCTTTTAAAAACCACATGAATTTTAATGAGAATCCCTAAATTTCCCTTTGGTGTGGTTGATACTGCTTTTCTGATTATAGCAAATGTTGAGTGAAGCTGCTATTAAGCTCTTTGGGGCTCCAAACTGACAGTACTGAACTCACTATGGGAAAAAGAAATCATTCGACAGAAAAGAAATGGACAAATAAATAGATATACTGGTGGAAGTCAGACAAAATTATTTTGCAATAGTGTTATTGGAATTGCTGTGAAAAGCATGGCTTTAATCTATTAGAGAAACCCATTCAATGTGAAGACAAGATTCTGACAAGAACAAAGAGGGCACAACGTCAGAGCAATTATACACTAGTTCATGAGAGATTATACTATTAAACTGGCTCAGTTGTCATGTTTGACCTCACCTGCAGAGCAGCTTTTTTACAAAACAAGCAACAAAGAGAACAAAATATAGTTCCTGTAATAAACACAATGTAGCAAAAGACTATTTAATTGCCAATTGTGATCACGGAAGAGAAAGACAACAAAAAGTAAGCCAGGTGGTAAACCCTTCTGCTCTAAATGTCCCTTGTTCTACTCAACATCTACTGGGTATTTTAGTTCAGATAGCAAAATATCACCTTGTCTGGTGATGAGATTCCTCTCATTCAGCTGTAGACATTGAGGTGAATGAGATCCAACTCACAGATTGAGACACCAAATTTACGTATCTACATGTGAATCAGATATCCAAGACCCCAGTCTAGTCAGTAAAACACTGGAGTTTCAGTCAGCTGTCTAAACACAGATGCCTATTACCTTTCCATTTAAAATGCCTTCTTAGGGTATCTGAAACAAACTCATGGGACTGGCAGATATGACAGAGGACTTCAGGGACACTCTTCTGAAGAAGAGGCTGGAGGCTAGGCAGGAATACCTGAGGCATCTCTAATAGCATTAGACAGCTATGCATAGGCAATTGAAGCAAAGCCTTAGTCCATTTGATCAATGGATCCAGAGAGCTATTCAACTCACTCCAAAGCAGACATCTACAGCAGATCAACAGAACTGTTCGCTATGTGCCCTTGCAGATGACCAGGATGAAACCAGCATTATGGATTGAATGGTGTGCATCTTCTTTCTTCTATGTATACATATTAAGTGGTTCATTAAACGTTCTTCCACAGGGCACATATTCTACCAACAAGTCAAGCCTTGGATTCATTGTTAACCAAGTGAACTTCTGCAGCAGTAAATTTTACTATCTAGCAGGTAAATCATTGGACAGAAAGAGGATTATTGTCTTGTCTTATGAAGCCACTTTATTTGGAATACTGTGTTCAAATAAAGGAACTGCATTCTTAAAAACAAATTGACAAAATGGAAGGAGTTCTTCAGAGAACAAAAGAGATTAGGAATAAATGCTTAGATCTTTACTTGTTTAATCACTTAAATATTCCAAAGAACTCACTGCTTTAACTACCATGGACAAGTGAGGAAAAGGAGGAATAGTATCAGCGTGCAATAGTATAACTCCCAAGAAATGAAGAGAATTATATTATATAGTACTCTGGGACGTAATTAGAAGCCAGGGTGTGAAAACAAGAAATATAAAGAGAAACCTCCCAGTCAGTGACCCTTTTCTAGTTATTCAGTAACCTCTGAAATGTAGAAATCCCACTCCACGGGATACCGAAACCCAAGCTTGATTTAGTAATAGAAAATGTACTTTAGAAGCATGTTCTATATCAACAGGGAGACAGATGGGATAATCTGAAGAGCTCATCTATTAGCAACACCTATGAATTTTTCCACGTATTATTAGTTGTCAGATATTTTGTCAGGAAAGCAAATATCCTGACAAAGAAACAAAATTTGTCAAGAGAATACCAAATAACTCTTACTCAGAATTCACATTGGTAGGTCCTTAGCAGCACTGCCTTAAATCATATCTATCCACCAATATTTCTGTTTAGCAGATGCTCATTGGCTAGTACTTATTTTGGACTGGCTTTAAAGTAAAAGATTAAAGGCATTGAGTATTGATGACTAAATTAAAAGGGCTGGCTGCCAATAGCTACAACAGTAAGTAATGAATAAAGAGCATTGCCTGCTCTGTGTCCTCTTGACCATGCAGAACAATCATTAAGAATTAAATGCTGTGATTCAGTCCTCCTCCTCCCTTTTCCCCAAGGGGCAATGCCTCACACACCACCAAGTATGCAGTACTCCGGGAACAAAGCCAAAAGTAGCAACTTGTTCTCTGAATGAGAACAGTTCAAAAATAGGTCTTACCCAAGAAGGAGCAGCAGGGGGAGGGGAATGACAATGTTTCCTACTATTGCTTATAATGCATTCTTTTTTTTAATGGAATGAAATTTGCATTAACACTTCTTTTGCTGTCTTTCTCAAATGAAGTTCATCATTTTGGCTGAGAGGCTACATTCAAAATATGTAATAAAATGATACTGTTTCCTTTACTCAACTTATTCTTTCACTTTTGCAATCTTATACATAATGCAGCTAGAGTGACTTTTGTACAGGCAAGTCAGGTAAGTCACAGCAATTGACGACGTGTGAAGTCTCAAAGGAAATACCTTCCACCATTCCACATCCCTCCTTCTCTTTTCCCCACCAATCTCTGCTCCTGGCATATATGAAAAAAAAAACAGTTGCATGATATATATTACATATATATATATCAGCTTTATACATATAGGCTGACCTATATGTGTTTATATACACACAAACTTGCATTAACCCTTGTGGTTAACCTGAAGAGCTATGGTGATGATTTAAAGAAACTGTTCTACAGAAAACTAAAATGCAATGAAAAACATAGCGGAGAAACAGAGACCCCACTGTTGGCCTAAGTTTGCTGTCTTAGACTGCTTATACTAAAATAAGGGCACTGACTTCATGGCAATTGAAAGTAGGAACAAACTACAACAAAAATTGTGTAATGCTTGCATCTCTTTTTAAGTTACTTGATTTATTCTCCGTAGAATGCAACACAACTTTTGAACGACTCAGTTACATTTTCAAAGGATTTATCTCTTTTTTGCTTACAATCACCTGCTGAATGCTTTAAAATATATGTTATTTCCCATTTGGAAACACGTTGTGTTGGTTTTTTCTATATGTTTTCATTTCTAATGATGCTCAACATTAATGTCACTTTCCTATTTACTCTGCATATCAACCTTGATGCCAGCATAACACTGGTGCTGGATGTGGTTAGTTAAAAGTAGTTCCCTCTGTTTGCTGTGTAGCAACAGAGCAGAAAATGGTGATGGTATTGGAATCCTCCAGAAACAGTGGCTATTGTTTAGTTGCTTTTAGGAGCTACGTCTCCATTGATGACTACAAGGTAGAATGGGCTAAACACAAGTGGTATTGAATTCAGTGGGATTATAATGACGATTCATTTAATCAGGTATGTTCAGCATAAAGAAAACATTAAATACTCTCCAGGCTGTGGCTGGCCTCACACAAGAGTGCAGATGACAAAAAAAGCTACTCTTGCAGGTGAGAGCCGCAGGAATACTGGGGAGGGCAGTCGAGGTTAGCAGAATTGAGCTGAGCAGTGATAAACAAGCTCTGAACCGTTTCAAACTGTGGTTGAGCTCCTCCTCCAGCATTCCCTCTCCAGAGGTCTGGCACCCTCTGAAAAGACTTCAGTATGTGACGGATGAATCAGAGAGTATTCCTTGAGGGAATTCCACTGTTGCATGGCTCCTCTTTGTCTGTTGTTCCCTCTAGTGTAACACAGTGCATGCAGTTACCACGTTCATATATTCAAACCTTGGATTTGCACACAAATACAGATGTTTGCATCTGCATAATGAATACACCTCCATTTTTTAGGGTATGCTCACAGTGACTCTAGCCTTTAATGCCTGAGTAAATTAGGAGGATGTGTATTATGACTTTATATAAACTCCATGGAATGATTCTCAGATCAACAGTCAGTGTTATTTTACCATTAAAATATCAATGTCTTTCAGATGTTCCAAGTTTTGTGTTTTTTTTTTTTTTAATACTCTACATACTGGAATATGGCATATCTTACATATTTGTTAGCATGAAAAAAGTATTACAGTAAGTTCATGATAGTTAATAAAATACAGTGATTATCTGAATGTTTTTCTTGATCAAACGTAGTTTTCTTATTATCTGACTTTTAAATACCTTGGAACAAACTGGACACTGAGGTCGCATTGCAGTCATCGGAGGAAAAAGAATACCTCCAGAGAGCAATCTGTCTTATTTTCAGATAAGCATCTGAGATAGGTCACCACATTGCTAAGTGCTCATTTCTCTGTGTAAATTAGAAGTAGAGGCTAGGGTGGTATCTCAGACTTGTACATCTACATTTCTTATGTCTGTAATTAGAGAAATCAGCACAAACCCAAACATCCAATACCAGTTTAAAAATGTACCCATGTTCATGCTCCTCCCTTTTTACATAGACTTAATCACGGAATCTTAGAATCTCAGGATCGCAGAGCCGTTGAGGCTGGTGTGGACATCTGGAAATCCTTTAATCCAACACCTCTGCTCAGAACAGGGTCAGCTACAGCAGGTTGCCCAGGGCTCTGTTCAGTTGGGTTGTGAATATCTCAATGGATGGAGACTCCACAACCCCACTGAGTTTGACCATTCTCAAAGTAAAAATTATTATTCTTATGTATAAGTAAATCCCCTGTATTTCAATTTGTGCCTATTGTTTCTTTGCTTTCACTAGGCACAACCAAGGAGAGTCTGACTCCCTCTTCTTTATAACCCTCCCATCAAGTACTTACAGACATGGGTAACATCCACTGGAGCTTTCTCATCTCCAGGATAAACAATACCAAGCTCTCTCAGCCTCTCCTCATATGACAGATGCTCCGAGACCTTAACAATCTTTCTGGTCCTTTGCTGGACTTGCCCCAGTAAGTCCATGTCTCTCCCATACTGGGGAGACCAGAGGACACATTGGGAGTGCTGTGTCCTACCAGTGCTTAGCAGAGAGGAAGGCACCTCCTTCTTACCTGCTGGTGATGCTCTGTCTAATGCAGCCCAGGAGGCTGTTGGTCTTTGCTGCAAAGGAGCTCTGCCAGCTCATGTACAACTTGCTGTCCATCAAGACTCTCCGGCCTTATTCTGCAAAGCTGTTTTCCAGCCAGTCAGCTCTCAGCCTGTACTGGTGTATGGGGCTATTTTTCCTCAGCTGCACAACTCTGCATTTTCCCTTGTTGAACTTCACAGGATTAATACTTATACTCATTATAGCCATCAAGAAGTCAATTAATGGAGTCCTTTAAGTCATCCCTACAACCAACTGGGAGAGTGAAACTGCTTCAAAGGGCAATTCATCCCTCTATTCCACCAAGCAACGTCTGAGAGAAGGGGACACATCTCTCTCTGCATGTGTGGACAGTCACAGACTGGAGAGTATTTGTTGTTTTCTTTATGCTGAATATGTTCGCTTGCTTCACAAAAATTCATTCTTAATGCCTTATGCTTTCTTATCTCAAGAGAATGTGGATACTAAATCTCTACTAAATATGGTTGTGATAAGGCTCAGCTCTTCTTTAATCCCTGGTGTCCAAAACGCAAATGCTCCCCCAAGTGGCAACGTTCCCCCTCTCTAAGGCATGTCTTTTATTTGCTGTCTTATTTTAGTTAGTTTAGCCACCGTCTCAAAAAGTTCTACTGTTAGTCACGATATTTTAAAGGAATTTCTGGAATATTTTCTAAATCCTATGTGGTAAATATTCACTACTCATACATCCAGTCAGACTCACTACCTTTAATCTGCCTTGATTTTTTCACACACACCATATATATTAGGCTTGATTTTAAAGCTTGCTTCGTACAAACTACTTTTTCCATGATCCTTTCAGCAGTTTTAAGAGTTCATGTAATGGCAGCTTTCAGCAAAGACAGAACAGAACTGAAGTCAATAAATTTAGATTTTTTTTCTGGAGTAAATGCAGAAAAAAGGGTTATTTTTATCATATGCACAAGTCATTGAATAATGTTTGTGTTGTCATTGGCAGTTTAAAGTCCGATGACAGATTGGACATTAAAATCATAACCTGAAACTCACTTGTAATTGAAATATAGATTCTGTTACAAAACCGTATGAATTCTGGGGTCTTTTCCAAAAATTGAAGATTAAAGATATAGCTATGTTAGTCAAAGGAACAACTGGGTTAAGTGGAAATTTATATGCAAAAGAAAAAAATGAAGAAAGAACTATTCTTACACCTGATAGGTCCTTTAAATACGTATCTCTAAAGTGAGAAATCCTGCACTACTCATGAAAAGAAGTACTGTTTCAAGGTAGGATTTTATGATGGAATCCTATTACGTTAGACTCCTCCTGGAGCTCTTGTTCCCCAAACGTTTTCATAAGAGTAATTGTTACACAGATCGTTCCATTAGGCCAGGTTCTGAAATTCTCATTCATTTTTCCATCTACTCAGCCAGTGGCCTTCAATAACCCTTTCAAAAATGACAGAGTTCCCCCCCGGGATGCCCTCTGCAGAGCTGTGACTCCCTTTGAAAAGAGGTCAGGTTGTGCAATATACACTATATAACGCCAAAAGCAGACTGTTGAGATAGACCAGTCATTGTAAGTCATGCATGCTTTCCTCCACTTTTTTGTCACCTTCTCTTCTTAATTTTTTAAGGCTGCTGGGAACCAAATTGGCCCCTGGCATCAGTAAGGCATTCTTAGGAGTCACTTTGGTGGGCTTAATTATCGCAGTGATGCAGAATGGCTGTGCATTTGTTTTTGTATTTTTACTGTCCTTGGTAGAATATTATTGAAGGACAAAGTAGACAATGTAATACTTCTCACAACATATTACAGAATTTGTATGAGGCCTTAAATCTTTTTGGGAAGCAATGTGAAAAAGCACTTTACACTTAAAAATTTAAATCTCTAAGGAAAAAAAAAAAACCACCGCTAAACCCTAAATAGAAGAAAAGGACAATGTTTGAGGATCTTAGTGGATATGCAACAATATTTCTACTAAACCATATCCTTCATTCTCATATTTAAAAAAAACAAAACAAACTCCAAACCCAAAAAACCTCAAACCAAAATCAAACACAAAAATCTCTGGTTTACATTCCAACTTGAAAAGAGTTTAGGCACCTAAGACCTGGGTTGTACGGGTGTTTCCAAGAGGCCCTCAACTTCCTCCTTGATTTCAATACACTGCAATTATTTTCAAAAATTACCATTAACATTTTCACTAAATGACTTTCTCCTATGATACATTCTTGCTTCCTTCATAGGTGTGAACTGTATACTATTTTTCTAACCTGTCATCAAGCAATTCATATAAGCACTTGCCTGTCATTGTTTCCAGCCAAACAGCAGTGAGCAGTTAAGTGCATTTTTACACTACTTGTTTCCATTTTATTTTTTAAATCATAGGAAAGTAATTTGGTGGCACAGAGAAAGACTGTTGACATCTACTATTGCTACACTCCTTTGATGAGAGAGCATAGGGCAGTACACCATTTCACTTGGACTAAAATAGATTGGTAGAACCAACCAAGAGTCAGATTAGGGTTTGCACTTTTATTGCTGATGAGTAAGTATATGGCCGCGTGACGGCCAGCCGCATCCCAAGGCTGCCCATCTAGCACCCACACCCACAGCAGTCACAATGCCATGCGCAGTAGCTGCTGCTGTTACTTTGAAAGAACAACTCTTTTTCCAACATCCCTTTCTCTTTGTTTGGACTAGCTATTGAAGCATTAATAACAAAACACCTTTGACTTGTATCCGGAAACTTACAGCTTTCTATAAGGGATGTCTTTCCCCCTGATTAACACAGCTTTTCTTCAGCACTCTGTCTCAGAACCATTTCTCTGCTGTGAGCTTTCCTCCTCTAAATCAAAGCTGCCACTGAAAAACGCAAAGACTGTAAGAACGTGAGCAGGAAGGTTTACCTTTTATTTCTAACTTCTAATTGGTGTCTGCCATAATCATGTACATAATCTACCTATATCTACCTAATTTTAATGTAGGTTTCTATCAGACTGCCTGTTAACAAGTAATCATTTAAAGGGACAACTCCAGTGTAAAATTCACACTTCTGTATGAACTGCTTTTAGCTATTGTTCTTGAAAAGAACATTTGAAATTATCATCTCAGAGAGAGAAAAAAAATTAATTGTTCTGGGTTTTCAGTCTTTATTTTCTGCACCCAACAGCCGCCTTCTGCAGCATTGTTCTGTTCCTCCAGTGCCTTCAGTTTAAATCAGACTGTGATTTGGTTTAAGTCCATAAGAAATGATTATAATAATACATAGGAAAGTCTAAGTGAATTAATAATATTTTTCTCTTAGCACTACTACTGTTAAGGCTTCACCAAACTCCTCTTTGTGACTCTACCAGAAAAGCAGAAAGCCTGCTTTGCCATCAGCACAGTTATCTTTAGTGAGGGTCAAAGAATCACGTCTTATTTTAATCACAAAGTCAAGAATATGTTTCAATTTATTTGAAAATATGTCATAAGTGAGAAACTGCAGGAGGTTTTGTTTTTCTTTAAAGTTATTGACATTTTATCTCTGATTCTTCACAAAGTGAGATCAGTTATTTCATCCTTGTGCTCATCGGCATTAGAATAATTAAAGACAGTGAAATGCAGTTAAACTTTCTAAGACCTGGATATTGATCTAATTTAAAAAAAACTCTTTTCAGATTTATTTTTATTAGATTTCTTACCAAGAAAGAAAAAAGTGCTGGAGCTACGCAATGGTCACGCCATTCTTTACTAAGGCTGTCACTTCTGGGGACATGTTCTCCTTCTCCATCAAGCCGTGTCATTCAGGGATGTGCGCTGTTTGCCTATGAGACTCTCTGCGTTGTAGACTAAATATACATGTGCTGCTGCGCTGCATATATACTCCTTTTTTCACCTAAGATTTTTTGGAAGGAATATGGCTACCTTCTACATGATATGTTCTATGATATTTTAACTAAAACTAGACTTCACTTTACCTATACTATATTTCTATCCTCAGATAGTCACACTCAGGGTCTCTTTACAGTCAAAAACTTCCAGAAAGCTATTAATCTACCCATATACACCAGATAATTTAAGGATAAGAGAAATCACTCCCGGCTAGGGTCTGCATCTCTCCATAGAATCTAAATGGGAGTCTCAATATCTACACTTCAACGAGTCCTGTTCCATGTTTGTCTTTTTCATCCACAATTCACCTGATGTGCAATTAAACTGTGCCTTTATCACTCTACAGGATTCTAGTCAACAACTGAAAACTAAAACCTCTTATCATATTTAATTAGGCAATTTAACCATGCTGATTTCAGAATTGCACTTCTTCCTGATTCACATTTGAAAACAGAACTCAGAATGTTTAGAAAGAAACTGTCACATTGAATGGCAGCTTAAAGAGCTTTCCAAATCATAGTATCAGTCTTTCCTAATCCTAGCTCTTGAGGAGTCTTCTCCATGACTCTAGTAAGCTGGGGACCAAGCAGAGAAATTCTGATGTTGAAGTCCAGGAATGCATGGAACTGGAATTATACTGTAAGCCAACAGCACCGAGAATTTAAAATGCTAATCTACTTCTCTTGCCTTTCCCATAGTAAAAGTGTTTGGGTCTGGTTTGGGTTCAATGTAAACAATTTTTTTTTAAGAATCAGTACTGAGAAAGTATAATTTCAACAAATAAGAAACATCTTACATGTGAGTTTTTTTCAGCTCGCAGTTTACAAAGTTGAATTAAGATCAAAGTCAGTATGTAGCCTTCCATTGCATATGGATAACTGCATGGTTCAGCGATCTTACCAGAAAACAAAAAGACTGAAATTCTATGACTAAACACTCATGTAATAATGTTCTCAAAAATTATTTTCCAAATGAAAAATACTGAAAACGTATGCCACCTTCTAACCTCTCGAGTCTGCTCTGTTGAGGAAGAAGAACAAATGCAAACGCAGAAATTCAATGGAGCCAGGATAGATTTCTTGGAAACAATTTACATCAGTCAGTATCTGAGACAAGATATTACTGGATGAATACTGAAAAAGCAAATCTAGATATAATACTAGGCATTTCTAAATAGGAAATGCAGTTGATTATCTAACACAAACCTTCTCTTTCTCACAAGTCAAACTGTGGAGTCACAAAGAGTTATTAATAGTATGTAGTTAGACTGAAAAAATCAACACATGTCATTAGGAGGAATGTAGGAAGTTCAATTTTTTTTCCACCTAGCATATGAAAACCATAATTTGGACATTTGGAAAGCTATCTAAGTAAATGCCGTCACCAAATAATTTTCTTTTGTTTAGGAGCTGTATGATTGACTGATTCTTAATAAGTGCAAAAATAGCTGTAGGCATACAACAATACTAAGCTTGCAGTGCACAGAAGTGAGATAAGAACAAACGCCAGCCCTCAGCTCTTCCTGTATAATTTGTACATGGTAACGATAGTAAAGTGATTCCTTAAGCGTATTTTCTAGCTTATTATTCGCCACTATCTTATTTCGTGTGGCACTTCAAAATGCACTTTTATACCTGGGTTGCTAGAACAGGATATCAGCAGCTTTTTGCTAGTGCATATAATTGAAAGCCTGCTACTTAAAGCAGGCACCATTAAAAAATCTGAATTTGCCAACAGTTACAACCCAGTTCTACACCTAGAACACAAAAGTAATTATGATATGCTGCTGTATTTGAAAGTGTTGGCAAATCTTGATCTTTTTATGGTGATTACTGTTCACAATAAGAAGCACACACCTTGAAGCTCTTTCTGTGGTCTGTTATACATGTTATAGATACATACATCTCTAGTGCATTTTATACTATAATATGTATAGTATACATATTATAGCACAGTGTAAGTAGGTAAGACAGAAAGAACTATCTTATCAGGAATCAAATTTAAACAATAAACTCCATTAACTTTCAAAGGTCCTTTCAAAATTTAAAAAATTTTGTCAGTTCTGTTAATTTCAGTGGCGATGACTGAATTAACCTTCTAGAAATGAGACCAGAATCACATCTTTTGTTTCTCCTTTGTGAAAGCACTCCTGGTGGTAGACATGGAGTACTGAATACCACTCTTCAGCTTTAAAATGAACACCATCGACAATTCCTGACTACACATTGCTCAAAGGGGATGAAAATCAAGTGACTTTGCATTCTAATTTTGCCAGAATAAAATCCTGCTGCCTCGGGTCAAATCAAAATAAATTCTCAGTACTGCAAAGAATATGTGTGTTCTACTATATAGATGTGTCCTAATGGCACTTCATACAGTGCAGCACATTAAGTACACTTACTGTCTGACAGCTTGCACATTTTGTTAAAAAAGGAACACATCTGTCATTTCTGAGGTAGACTCAATAGATTAGGAGGTTAAAATTATTAAGTGCAGTGCATTCTGTCGCCAAAAATGGTCTTGAATGTGAAAGCACCAGTGAGCTGACTTGATTCCTATACTGTTGCACATAAGCTGGATTTGCACTAACAGTACAGTACGATTATACCTTCAAGCAAGATGTACTTTCCTGTAGAAGATCATCCCTCTTTATTTACTGAGCTAAGCACTTCATGTGCATTACCTTGTCTAGCCTAAAATAAAAGGGCTTGTATTTAAAAAGTCTGCAGGTGAATGAAGAGTTCAATATTTCAATTATTTACCATTTATGCATTTAAAATGTAAGAAACACTTTTTTATGGAAAGTTGATATTAATGTTGTACAATTACTGTAAATAGCCTTTGGGAATGTCGTGGCAATGTTTTCTATCCCTGTGTTATCTCAAATTGGAGCACAGATGAATGTCAGCTTGATCAATCACATTCAGGCAGTTTTTTTAACCCTAAAAGTTAAAATGCCTTTTTTTTTTAATACTCACAATTCTCAAAACTTATATTTTTATCTAAATAAAGAACGCAATGAACAAATTCATATAATCTTTGTTGATTCAAGGTATACAAAACATTAAAAAAAAAGCCACAACAAATACTTGGACATGAAAGGTAAAAATATTATTCTTTAACCTGCTTGCTAAAAGCACAAAAACTAATTTGATGCCATAACAGAGTATAAAGTCACTGGAGATTGACCCATTTGTATAATCCAGAGGTTTTTTTAATGTGTTTTTTTTTTTTTTTTTTTTTTTTTTTTTTTTATTTGCTCCCCCAGCCTCTCTAGTGTGAGAGCACTAATGTATTACTTCTTAAATGAGCTGTTATTAAATTACAGTAAGGATATTTCTTTTACTTTGTCAATACTAGGTTTGTACTTGAAATGCAGTTAAGGAGAAATCTGTAAGCTAAGACAGGAAATTTTTGAGAATCAGGAAAAGTGTCTCCACATTAGCCTGAACAGAGCTCATTCTGTTCCCTTTTTAATGTAATTTCTGTTCTAGGAATTTAAGATACTGAGGAGTCTGGCACACAGAAATCCCACTAGCAACACAACTCTGGAGAGTACAGCTCAGAGACCTTAAAAATTACACAAATAGTAAGAAAGAGAATCCAGGCTCATTCATTTGATTTCAACAGATGAAATAAGGACCAGATTCCTAGAAATTTACTTCATTTTTACTTAGCCCTCATTCAGGCCCATTCCCATGGGCAGCAGCATGAGTTAAAACAAGACAAGACCTCATATTTGGTTTAGTAGGATTTGTAATGCTGTGTATCACGGTCTGAGATGTCTGTCTCCATGAAGAATATCAATCTTTCTGCATGCTTTTGAATGTCTGTGTTTCTGTTCAGTACTACACATTTACAAACCTGTAGTGGCATTCTAAATGTTACTCACTCTGCAACAAAGAGGAGAAATCCAATGTACTTTTGCTTAAACGATGGCAGGAGTGGTTGTTATGCTGGATATTTTGAGTCAAGGAACAGAATGATGAATTTCAGTTTCATGAGTGACCCTTACGGCAGTGTGCCCCTGCCTCCCTCCGCCTGACCTTCCAGTATTTCCTGTAACCCTGCTCAAGTGATAACCACCTGCGGTGGTCCTAACGGATGTGTCTGATTGTGATGCCTGCATCCTGCTCAAAGGGGATTCAGAGGAGACAGATAACTACAATATAGCCAAGGGCTAATTTGAGCAGTGCACCCACCTAAACACAGTGCTGGTCAAGGTCTGACTCAAGGCAAGTTTGGAAGAAACTGGCATCTGTAGTCGGTATGGAAACATGACTGTAAGTCCATTATCTTACTCCATAAATAGTGGATAACCCAGTGCCCATTGAGCTCTCCTGCATGGCAGCGGGCTGCATGCCAGGATCTCCCTTTGAGTAGGGATGCCTCCTAAGGTTACTCCTCAAGGTTGAGAGAATCCTTATCACGTCAGATACTCGGTAAGTGATGCTAAACTTTGAAATCTTAGCTAAGTGATATAAAGGGTTGACAGTGCATACATAATCTTTTAGACATAAACAGTTGACCAAGTCTGAGACTAGGACTAGATCCAGCTGCACCTAGACTCCTCTCTGAGAAGGAGTTTAGAACACAAGGGGGTCCTCTCCGAATCTTGTGACTCAATGGGAGAGTCTCCCTGACAGTTTTGTCTGACCCTGTCCTCTATGCAGTAAATAATTAAGTGTACCTTGCCATTGAATCTTGTTAAACCACTGTCGCTTTTACTATTGAACTTTGTTAAATCTCTGGTTTATATCAATAAACATACTACTACTTCTCTCTTAAGAGTGAAGTGCATGACTCCATCTGCAACAACATTAAGTGTAGAAATCCAATACAGCAGTTCTGTGCACGTAAGCGGACAGAAATAATGGTAACAATGTTTGTGACTGTCCTTCACTGGCATAAACCTGAGAGTCTACATAGGCAGGCAGACCTTGCAGATGTCATAATTCGATGGTAAATGCTTTTAGCAGGGTGAGAGAAATATTTCCTCCTGTTCATACCTCTTCGTACAAGTGAGACTGATCCCCATGAAATGTTGAGCCCCATTGATGACGTCTTTGAATTCCTTATATCTTAACTGCAAGTTGAATATTTCACACAGTCTAACTTTTGATTTGGTAGATTAAGTTATGTCTTTTATTGTCTTTCTCATAGTCATGGGTAGCCATCTAAAGGAATAGACTTTACTACAATAAAATCAGGATGGGCAGGCATAGAACTATCAAGATTCCCTAAGCAGTCCTCAAGGATGTTGCATAGGTTTTTCCCTACTTTTCTGCAACATTTTAAGCATGTAGAAAATATCTCTTATAGACTAACACTCTATGAATTTTTCCTATTCCTTTCCACAAAAGAAAAGCAGCGTGTGTTAAGTTGTAAAATTATGCTGAAGGCATGAGATACTCTAACCACAAAACTAAGTCTTAACTACCTTATCAGTTTTAATGCAGAGGTCTACAAATCTGTTCTTTAAATTAAAAATAAGAAAATCTAAATCTAGAATTTTAATAAAGCATCCATTTGTAGAACTAAAATATTCTTACTTGTTATACGAAGCATCACCAAGCTTTTATACAAATCGATATCTAAAAATCTCATGGAGAAATTACTATCAGACAGCATCCAATCATATTTAATCTCTCACATTGTTAGTTAGTAAAAGTCATACTATGATTTTCAATTTTACAAAGGAAGAAGTTTCTCCCACCAGCTTCTAAAAAGTAGAAGACATGAGATTTTTAATGTAGTATAAACAGAAAGCCCCATTTAACTGTGTTTCTACCCAGCCTACTGTTAAACTGGAAGATCATAAAGAAAGATACATTATACACAAAATTTTATTTCATAGCATTTACATTTTCTCCGTGCATGCAAAGGAATTCCCAATTCAATCAAAATGCTGATAACCTTCAGTTTGGAAATTGTGCTTACTTGAAAGACATCTGGATTTTAAAAAGTAATAAAGGTTAAAAAAACTACAACTTATTAAAACTAGCTAGCTGGCTGCCTATCAAACTGCAAGTATAAATGGAGCACTTTCACCGACTGTGCTTCTAGAAACCTTAACTTTTTCCTCTTGCAAATAGGTCACTTCTTGGCCCTATGATTTTTAACCTCTATATAAGTAACTTGCAAGACAATGAACACCCCACATCATCTCTGGTAAAATATACAGTAACATAAATAATATGAGCAGGTAAATGAGCAGGTCTGATCCCTGCTACAGAACAATTGTGATTGCTTGGTAAAGTGTGAATAGGAAAAAAGGGAAAGAAAAAAAGAATATGAGTATGGCCAAAAATAAGGTTATACCTACATGAATAAAGAATGAATGACATTATTACAGGATCTTATACTAGATTCTGAGCTAAAATAACTCTGCAAAGTGATTGGGTTGAACATAACCCTCCTGTAAGAGACTTAACCAATGTGCATATAAAGGGAGGACCTTCACTATTCAGTCACTAGTGCGCTGCTGTCGAAGATCCAACCAATTTTGGAACAGTCTGTTCAGTTGTGCTAAAACTGTCATCTAGGAGATCTCTGATAAAATGGAGAGGTTTCAGAGGGCATTTCAGAAAATAATTAAAGGAATGAAAACAGACTTTCTGAGCAATTCAGAGAGTCCAACATATCTTATCAAAGGAAAAGATTAATGGAGAAGTGACTCAGTCACAGCCTGTAAAGATCTATATAGTTTTTATCATGCATCTTCCCATCCAGCAAACAAAGGTAAAATAAGATCCCATGACTGGCAGATGATGATAGAAAAGCTTCCCCTAGGAGTGTAGTGAAATCTTCTAATTGAAGACTATTAGAAGCATTTATCGAGTATTACTTTTGAGTCTCACCACTTGATGTTCTAAAATCAATTTTGTAGGGTTTCATAAAATTTGCTTTTTAGAACATTGTTTAATAACGTAATGGTCTTTTCCAAAATAATAATCTACAGACAACTTAACTGATACCTACTGCTTCTAATATTAGAGGGTAAATTAATTCAGTGAATGATTCAGAGAAAATACAAGGCTAACTCACCAACATCCTAAGTGAAAAGGATCGGCATTATAAACCTCTACTTCATGAACAGATCCGTGATTTAAACACATTTTTGCAAAACCTCCTAAATGAAGATTAATTTCTTTTTTTTTTCCAGAAGTTTATTTCTTTATTCACGAGTCCACAAGTCTTTTAAAAATAGCATCCATTGTAATTTCATCATTTGGGAAGGCAATATTTTGAGTTAAAATCCTGTCTATTCAGGCTTTATTTTTGTTTAAATGTAGTAGGATGTGGACTACAGACAATTTGAACAGCAAAATCTTCTACCCTTTGGCAAGCACGCATTCACTTTTAAACTCAAGGTGTCTGTGATCATTCACTAAAGCACCACAATTAAAACATGGAATGCTGGATATATTTAATAGGTTCAATTTTGTTTGCTGGTTAAAGATTGAGAGACCAAAAGATGGTGCCTATTAACAATACTGTATGAAGAAAGAGAAATCACTGCAGACTGAAGTAAGTCCCACTGGGGGCCTAACAAGCACCTGCCATTTCCATGTGGTGAGAGATCAATCAGTCTCTGTATGCAGCAAGCTGACCTGCCAGAAGCTGAACCACAAGGGGGAGAGAAGAAAAATGATCAATTCCCCAAATTCTGTGCTCTGCAGTAACAAAATGCTGTGCTCTAAACACTTCCACTGTCTTTGCAATTGTGATACCTTGGTCAAGTTCAAAATCTGCAGTGAAACTCCAGTCTGATATACAGAAAGAAAGGTATCCAAAGTGTCCTAGAAAACAAATTCCCTCTCTTGTTACTGTGTAAATTCAGTCACATTACAAGGAAAATAAGTTTTGGGGTTCTCAGACAGAGTTGTTAAGTATAAACACATGGGTTTTTGTTCTCATGTACAAGACTGCCATTTAAATTTTGCAGACTTCAGTTCACTGCTTATTTGATTTTTGCTTGCAGTGGAGGAGTGAGTTGGCCAATAGAACAGTAAAACATACTAAATATGTACCAAACAAAATAGTGGCAACTGGAAATGAAAACAAGAGAATTAGAACTTGCTATTTGTCTATTTGCTAGAAAGTGTAGTTATCAACACCCCTATAAAGTTCACTTATTGTCAAGCAGAAGAATAATCAAAGAATTAAAGAATATTGCACGTAATTTTAGGTCCTACCAAAACTCCAGGCTGTTATTGGGTTGGGTCGATGCCTGGGCACATGGATACAGTTACATGGAAAGGTAAGGAAAGCCAACCTCAATTTCAAAGATCAGAAACCATGAATGAAATTTCTAGACATTACTATTCTTTCCTACGTAATCAAGTACTCAAATACATCTTAAAAGGTGGCATGATCAAGCAAAACTGTCTGGAATTCTAGGGAAACCACTGATATCATGTGCTTCTTATGCAACTAGCCTGAATCTTCTAATATTTTCATGTTCTCTCTCGAAGTGTTCTTAAAGTCACTTTCCCACAATACGAATTGTGATCTTTCATTCTCTGTTATACAGGAGACAGTTGTGGAGCAGTGGTATGGAAGTAATACAGGATGGGAATCTGTTTGGTACACAGGAAAAAAAACAGAGAGCCTTATTAGAGGTATTATTTGCATTTATCCTTCATTACTGTTATGAAGAATGATGATTATAATGAAAACCCTTAATTGAAAAAGTCCAAAGTTGTCTTTTGATGTTAACAAAAGAAGTCCAGACTGGCAAAAATGAAGAATAAAGAGGGCAGCCAAAAGATTCAAAGTAATACAGTATTCTTCATTAGTTGATTAGAAAAATACTTTTGTTTGAAACAAAACAGTGGAAACAAATGGTCTGATCTTCAGAGGAAATTGTTTGTTTCTCATTCACCTGACAAATTGTTCCAGAACAGTTCATCCTTGCACAAATATTAGCTTTGAAATATTATCAACGTCACTGTCTGCAGAGGTTATCCGCTGAGCAAGTGACTGTAGTGCTAGCTCAAGGGAGATCCAAAGATGGCTATAACTTTTCCATCAAACTTGGAGAAGAAAAAGTATGATTTTTATCCTATACAGTCAGGTTTTCAAATAGCTTGTTCAGTTCTGCCAGTTCCTGTTTTAGTCTGTTTTCCGGGACTGCATTTAGGTTTCAGCAAATCCATCTCCCCATTACTTTTGCTCCCAAATACCCTTGTTGATACATTTAATTTTAATATCACATCTTCAGTTGCCTCACGGAGACAACTGGGCTGCTCTTCACACTGAGATGAAGTTCTGACTTCATTGAAGTGAACAGGAAGACTTCCACTGATTTCCGCAGGATCATGGTTTAACACACAGGCTCTATAAAGCAAGTCTCTAGGGTCTGCACCATAAATCCTGTTATCACTCAGTGACCTGAACAAGTTCAGTACATTAACATTCAGTAAATTAATTTGTACATTAAAAAAAAAATATTTAATCAATGACAGTTATGTAGACAATCTTTACGCAAATAATTAAAACAAGTACTTGATAAAGATTAAAAGAAAGAAAAAAAAAAAACACCCCCCCCCAAAACCCCCCAAACTCCACAAAAAACCCAAAAGAACAGCATACGTGAGGAGACAAAGTGAAAATAATTTCTTTGACATAAAACAGAACACAATTGAAACTGTTCTGTAATGTGTAGCATCCTTGCCTATTAAATAAAGAGATTCTGTCTTTCTGGCTTTCAAATACCACCAAAAATATCCCTGTACTTCTGCGTGAGAGCTAAGTACACGAATGCTGAACAATGCTGCAGTCTTTAGTGATGGCTTCTTTTTCAAAAAATGATTTCAGGATGACATAAACAACTTACTAGCAAGTTCAGAATATGAATTCTGTATCACTTGGGCTTACTGTGATACAATGCCTATGGAAGACATTCAAAGGTATGGCTGTGCAATAATATGCAGAATACTGACTGAATTATTTCTCTTTCTAGGAATCACTACGATCATATTAATAGCAGGCTAAATTAAATAATGCCTAAGGTAATATTTAAATACCTTACATCAAGACAGCATTTTTACATCATCTAATATTCAGCTTTACCGAGTGCTGAAAGCACTTATAGTCTCTAGCCATTTCTCAGTTTGACCTCAACTTTCCCCGTGTTGTGGTATTAAATATCAATGTGTGTGCGTTGATACTGATACCCAGGGAAGCATGTGTTCTGGGGACAATCCTGTCTTTCTTCTGCCTAAGATTCTCTATGATTTATTGTGCCTAAACTAAATTCCACCTAACTCCCCAGAAAACCTGCAAAATTTTTTATGGACAGCCACAATCTGGAAAGCAATGGAAAACGCAGTGTTTAACTCCCAGGTAGCAACCTAATGGCTATCATCCATATTCCTTGCAATACATCTATAAAACTTCCTCTTCACAGCCTGAAACATACTGAAAAGTTTCCAAGAGCTCAGCTTAGAAGTGTGAATAAAAAATTGTAAATATGAATTCTCAGGTATCTTTAAAGCATGTCAATGCATTTTTTCCTAGATCATCAGCAAGCACTCTGTCCAGTTTATACTGAAAAAGACTTCTGTTATAATTTAAAACACTACTTTGCTAAACAAATTAGGACTCCTCTGAGTATTCATAATACATGTTTACCAACTATTTTAATTAAAACACATATCTCTGTAGTTAACTTGAAACCTATATTTCAATCTGACTGCTTTATTATGATTTTCAAGTTTCCTGTATCACATGCACATACATTTTGAAAAACAAATATAAATAAAATATGACAGAATAAACACTGATTAGAACATTTTGGAACATCATTAACATACTCGATTTACATGGCATAAATCTGCTAACATCTGCAGTGATATAAAATCCTCCAACATCTTTCAAATCATAAAGATGAAAGCAGCCTTTTTTTTTCTTGTCTTCATTTGGTACAACAAATAAAACAGTGTATTTCTTCTTTTTCGCAGATAACAAGAAGCCAATGACTGTCATTACAGTGTGTTAGCAAGAACATTAAAAGGGAGAAGATGGAAATATGATGCTGAGCAGTTCAAGTAATCTGTTAGCCCAGGACCTAGAACAAGATATTACCTCCTTCAGACAGTAATTCACTGTTCTGGGAGGCTCCAAGACAAATAACCTAGACTACAGCATCACCTACTTTGGCATTTTTCACATTTCTTGATTTCCATCACCGAAACTGAACAGTGGAAATTTAGACAAGGAACAGTATATTAAAGCTGAGGAAAAACATACGCACACTGACATGCAGAAGGTTCTGAAACCATCACTGTTGATTATTTGTGACCTATATTAAATCTGAGCTTACTTAGATGGACATTGTTTGTTTGGTTATTTTTTAGCTGGGAAAATGTTTTTTTTGAATCTTAATGAGAAAATAATAAAAAACTGTCAAAATTTACATTTATTCTGAAGATTGCCAACTGTTGATGTAAAATGCAATTATATTACAATTATATTCACAGTGTGCTTGAACAAAGATGCGATAAGTATCATCCATTTTAGCTCATTCAGAGCCTAAAAATGAAAACCCAGCCTAATACCCAACTGCCAGATTTTTGCTTCAGTTGAACTGTTTTACTCATTGTCCATTTGTATGAATAAATCAAATACTAAAGTCCTTATTCAGGCTGAAAAAGCACCTGTAGTCTTCCCCTACTGAGAGTGGAGTGTACAACTTATCTAATAGTAACAGATTTGTGTTTTGAAATTATAGTATGTCCATTTGAAGTTTTTTTAAAACAAACAATTCAAATCCACTTCAGGTCTGTAGAGGTCCACCCCACAAAACGTTAATTCTTTAAAAACCACTCTGCTCAGCAAAGTCCTACGGACAAATAACTGTTGACAAGTTCTTTAATTTGCAGTTCTGTATTTACATAGACCTACTGTGCAGCAATCTATCACACACAAAGTTTTTTGCCTCTTTGCTTTTTTCCCTTGTCCACATCCTTTGCCCCAGGCATCCCTTTGCTTCACAAAGAGCTAGAGAAATTCCTGTTTGTATTTCAGAAAATCTGAATGCAAGTTGTTATGCATTTGTAAGCCTCCAAAACCAACAAAGCCACTGTACCAAAAATGAGTACTCAGATTCAGGAATCTGCAGCTAAATCGCTAAGACCTTCAGCTCCTAACCTTTTCAAACCAGTTTCGAACCAAAAAGACCATAGGCACTTTGTACCAAACTACTTTCCCCTGGGCCGCTGCAGCTGTCAGCATTGCAGTGGCAGATACTGATTTTTCTGTTTGTTGCACTGTCTGCCCACCTTCCTCTTCCACTCAGCTGAAACCATCTCAGCATGCTCTCTCCTCTGCCATCATCTCTGTCCCAACCATCTCCTCCCCTTTCCATGTGTATATTCCACAGCCTACCAGGTGTGGGATCCCACACCCTACCCCACACACTTCCTAGGTGAAGAACTATTACTATACATTAGTAAATATTTGTAAATATACAACGTAAATATCCAATCCTCAGATCAGTCTGAAAACCAGCTTATTACTGGCCAAAAATAAGTTCTTTTTGACTACTTATCCTTTGTAACTCAGGGCTTTCTCTTTAGAAGAAAAGTTTTAAAGTCATATTTCAGATATATCAGCTACTTTTCCAAGGATAAACATAAAATGTATGGAAAAACTAATTTTAATGTGAATGTATCATTCCTAATACAAATTAATGTGAGATCTAGTCCTAGGCTCCTCAAATTCTTGCTTATTTGCCTTTATTACAATGTATTACCAATGACATAGAAGATACATCCTTTCCTCCTATTTTAACAAGAACTTTTACTAAGATGATGGTAATGATGGGTCCTTTATCTCTACTATGTGCTACTTTGACATTTTTACATCCAAAAATGTTAACAGCAGTACGATCTTCATTGCTAACAGCAGGTTGCTCTCCACCACTGGGCACGAGAGAGCGAGCTTCACTAGAGCAAAGTAGCAAAAATACCTTTTTATGTAAGGAACTATAGCTGGACTTCTTATATTGGTTATATATTTCTTGTGCTTTCTGCATCCTTCGTGTTCATCCAAATTTGAGAGGGATTGTTTCTACAGGGCTATAAAAGACAAATCATTCCCCCTAGAAAGATCAAACTGCTCCTGTGACCAAGTCAAGTAAGTCAGCTCACTCAGGCTCTAGGGGAGGCACAGCATTGGAAGAGCAGAAGCTTCTTAGACTGGGATCACTGGGTCACTGTCCTGTATGACCATCTAACTCAAATGACCCAAGCGACTAGCCACACACTGTAGATCAAAACTCTCTGATTAACCCTTATCAGGGCTCTGCTGTCTTCAGAGACCTCACAAGTGTCAGTGAGATTACCAATGTTTACAATGCTGTTCATGATAAAGCAGCAAGGGGGATCTACAGCAAGATCTTAACTAAAGCAACACCAGATGTCTGTCTATGGGCCAATAACCATCTCACCTGAAACCTGTCTGAAAATTGGCAGATGATACTGCAGGGTTTACATTGCTTTAAGGCAGTAGTAAGGCAATCTAAGATTTTCCAGGAAATTTTCACAAAGATTTTTCTAGAAAACTTTCAGGAGGCCATTGGCACGTATGTAGTTGTATTAATACTTTTTGTATTATGTATTAATGTTTTTTACCTCTTTCCAAACCCTCAGTACAGTTCCTACTCCTGTTACCTGCACCATGGAGTCCCCTCTAGGGGTCAGGTGCAGGAAAGTATATCATTTCACAGTGGCAAATACATCATAAGAGCTATGGGAAGATTCCTGGAGCTAAGAGGCACAGTTGGATCAAAATATTCTACTGAAACGTATACTATAAACATTACAAACACAGACATAAGCCCTATTTTAGGAGGTTAATAATCTCTACTGCCATTATCTTATTCTTCCATCTTTTTCTCTTTATTGTCTTCTAATGGAATACTATTTTTAAAGGAGGTTGTTCCAGAATTCATAGTACACAAAGATAGTATCAGAGAATTAAGAAAGATAACCTATTAGTTTCTTTCTGCATTGATATTAGGCCACTTAAGAATAACCCACTTGGAAATAACTTGTGAGCAATATTATCTCTATCTTATGGGCTTTTACAGAATATATTTGGATATTGTGAGTTTTATGATATTGTTCATTTACTGAAAAGGTTAAAGATCTTTGTCACCATTTAAGGCTAGGGGAGCACTTCACGCAGACAGCAGATACTCTCTATTAACCCCTTCCTTCCCCCAGAAGGGAAAGGAAAGGAGAAAAGGGAGACAGACTTACGGGTTGGAAAATTAAAACTACTTTAATAAAACAGTAACAATGAAAAAGAGTATAATAATATAAATACTAATACTACTAATAATTGAAATAAAAGAAAAAATATGCAAAACCAATACTGAGCTTCCCAATGATGATCAGGGAATCACAGGCCGTGGCAGTTCACACCACTGCAGTGGCAGGGTGGGCACCCGGATGTCCCGGACCGGACTCCGCAGCCGACAGGAACCAGATTTGGG
>NW_009596627.1:56189-58115 GCF_000690535.1 Cariama cristata
AGAGCTGACCCTCGTGATCCCTTAGTTTTATACTGAGTATGACGTGGATGGGATGGAATACCTCATTGGTCAGTTTTGGGTCACCTGTACCATTCGAACTTTCCTGCAGGTGCAACCCTTTTACATCTTTTCACTTGTTTAACATAAGAGAGCCAGCAGTGACCTTGGTTCCCACAGGAATGGGTATAAACATGGGTCTTTCTGCATACCAATCCCACCGTTACTTCAGTAACAACTATAAACATCAAGCGTTATCAATTCTGCAAGCAGACACTGGTCTGGAAAACATGTAGCTAACTTCAGAAAGTGTAGTTACTTAGAAGAAACATAACTGGAGGAAAATTCACTGAAAGGAGATATAGTCCTGTTTTAGCCAAACCACAACAACCTTCTACAGTGTTTGATTATTCATCAAAACAGACCTTTTTTACACACACTATGAAGTAAAAAAACCAAAAAAACAACACCTGGAAATCATGATCAGAGCATAAAGAAGTAATAGAACGAAAAGAACATCAGAGATTACCAAATCCCTTGCTGCCATTCAGTTACTGCTGCCATTATATACTAGCAGTGAAAATCCTAGATTTTTCTTACATTATACAGTATAGTTAGTATAAAACAGTGCAACATGATGAAATATACACACTTAGTGCTGGTCACAGAATATTACTGAACCAAGTTCAATAAATTCTGCTCTTCCATGTCGAGTAAGACTCAGGAAACACCATCACCATCAAAACATAATGTAAGACAATGGGGTTTCACTCCTGCTCTTATGGAAAAGGAAAAAACAAAGGGAAAAAGTTTCTCAGTAATTGCTACATTATTGTCTCATTCACATATGACATGCTTGGAAACTGCTCCCACACTGCTGAGAGAAAGTCAAGCAAGGTCCATGATCACTTCTGCTTCACTTGCTGGCTGCCCTGGAAGCACTGGCAATGCATAAGGGTCAAGTCTTCTAAGGCTGGACCACAGCGTAGGCCAGACTCAGCTGTGGAGGAGCAGAAGGTGGTTAACTCCTGAGCATCTCTGGTCTACGGAAGATGCCCTCATGCACAGAAGTATGTGGTTACAGACAAAGGTCTATACTCCTGACACAGTAATTGTCTAACTCTGCATTTGTATGTAGGCATGAAACTATCATTGAAAAGGAAATCTCATCTTAGGAGAAGGTTTATTTGGGAACATTCTTCTCTCAATATGGAATTAGGGGCTATTCTTGAACTAATGTACAGAGAATTCAATGCAATTTTGTTAATGCAGCATGCTGACAACTGAGAACTTGTACCAAGAATTCATAGTTGATGCTGTAGTCAATACAGTACAGAATGTCTCCAGTCTTGTTGATGCTAGCAAAAATTTCATACCCTGTACACGATTTGTGAGTAGGGCTGTGCCTGGACCAAGGGCTCATTAAAAATGAAAAAAAGAAAGAGAAAAAAAAAAAAGCAAAAAAAAGCAGGAACTATTTATAATACTCTTGGGAGCTCCATTATATCTTTCCAGTGCATCATTTTGTCAGGAAAGCTGTGACAACTTTGGACTTTAAAAACATGTAATATGTACAAAATCAATCGATAAAAATCAGTCTGAAATCATCAACAATAACACACTAATTTTATTACTTAACACTACTAATCTGGTTTCTGATCATGAGGCTTAATAGTCCCTTCTCAAACTATTAACTTCTGAGTCTGCAGATCACTTTCAACTAAATTCTATGGAGATCTCAAAAACACTAAGTCCCTGAATGTTTGAAAGGTTGGCAACAGGGCAGAATAAAAAAATGACTAATGACAAATTAGTGCCCATTGATGCTCCTAATATGGGAAGGACTGCAGCTGAATGGTCAGTCAGCAGAAACAGCCTGGTTTTACTGCCAGCAGGCCAAAAATGACGGATAGGGTATCGGTGGGATTT
>NW_009596627.1:58128-64853 GCF_000690535.1 Cariama cristata
CAGGATATAGTAGGCAGCGGAGGCAGGGAACACAGAAGAGAACTAGAGGCATTTGCAGGTTCTGAGAAGGGCTGGGGGTCTTGGAGTATTGGGTGGCATGAATGAAAATTAGGGCTGCAGGGAACAAAGAATACTGCTTTGTTAGTCCCACAGTTCACAGGACAATCTTGCCACTAAAACACCACACACTTGAATTTGCAATGTAACATATATTTAAAAAAATTTATTTTTTACATCTGGTAACTGCAAATAAGTGTGGTTTTGTTTCTTTTTTTTGTTTGTTTTCCTTTCAGATTTTGTGATTTTGGTTAAGCTTTATAACATTGCAATGAAGATTTTCTTGAAAAGTCATATAAACCCTGCTGTGCAGATATTTCATTTTTTACAACCTAGCTACAATACTCTTCTAAGCTATGGTGCCAAATTTTTATGCAATGCTTGCTTTCATGGCAGAATTCTTTGTATGAAAACAGACATTTATATGGCAGATGTTTTGTGCATGTCTATTTTTTGTTTTACTTTCAAAAACTGTGTTATGTCTATGCAAATTCCCTGTACTTCAATAATTTTTTTAAGAGCTGACAAATATGCTCAGTACTGTATCTTCCAATAGGAATAAAACTCAAATATAGACTGCCTTGTCAGCAACTTCTGCAACACTTTGGGAGATGCTCCAGAATTTTTTGTTTCATTTTAAAGCTCATTAATCTGACACATTTAAAATATATATGCATTATAAAATCCTGCATTTCTAGCTTTCATTAAAAAGTCTATATTGCAGAGAATGTGATTTTGTCAGTTCCTTTTATTTCCTTCAAGTTCACCATTAAAGACACAACATATCTATTATTTTATTAGAGTTAGAGTTTTATTTTCTATGTTGAATCAAAAACAAATGAAAACTTGGCACAAAACATACAGTAAGAGGATGTTTTGGCCCAGTTTTCTTCTGATTTTCCTAAATGAAAAATAAAACATTACTTCCAGGGGATGGAATGGGAGTGGATTTCTGCATTACTAAGTATATATATTGATCTCATAATACTCATATGACAAGCCATCAGAACAATGTGACTATTTCAGTAATGCAGGTAGAGACATTTTCACACTCCCTTGAGCAGAACAGCTGCATAGTATGCTACTAAAGTACTCGTGGCTTGACTTACTAAAACAATTTTAAACATCTGCCAGTGGTCATATAATTTTTATCAGTATTAAGAAGGACGAAAAGATTACTGATGAAACACAGCCATTTGACAAAGTATTCATATTGTAATTAGAGGACCTACTGTCCAGCACTATGATATAAACACACACACATATTCTTGATGTAATACCGTTGATTTCAGTAGAGTTAGTTACATCACGAATGAGGAGAAGACAGCAGTTCGCAAAGGAAGAACAGATGAAAGGGATTATGTTTAACGTAACACAGACTACTGAAAAATGGGATGACTCCCATACCTAAAAAGTGCAGATATGCACTTAATCTCCCTTCCCAAACAAGAAAGGAAATGGAGATGAAAGCAAAGCTGTTCTCCTCCGGGTCAAATTGCTTCCTGGAATGAGAGCACCAGGGGATGATTTCACTTAAAAATAAAGACATAAAATGTGACTACAAAAATAAAGCTAGGCATCCAACTTAAATGTTTGGAATCTATCTCCCTCAAATGTATTTTGCAAAACTCCTCCAGCCTCTACTGAACATGCTTACTCCAGTGCTATATGGGTAAATCTGATCCTCTGGATTGCCTGCAGTAGCCGAGATAAGCCACAGCCTGGGTTCAAATTCCCTAATGATTCCAAGATCTTCTTCTTCCACAAATAGCAACTTACTATGGAAAAATTTCAACTGTCTGAGAAAAAAACTCTGCAATGATCACTTTACGAAATTTACATATTTACATTTTAATGAAATTTAAAATTTTCATTGGTGACACATACTTAGAAGTGTGTATTCTGAGGAGATGGACATCTGTCTTTCATAACTAAGACCCCTCTGCTATCCTCCAGATTTAGGCAGAGAAGAATGGTTAAACCACCAGGAGGCTGTACCTCAACCAAGGACTATGACAACAGGGCCATTTGTCTTTTCCATATCAGTCTAGTAGTTAGACCATTCATCTAGGATGCATCTAGGTCTATTTACCGCAGAGAGTTGTTGTATTACAGGAAAATGCCATGATCACCAGGCAGGCAAATATCTTGAATCAGACTATTTTTCATTCCTCTTTCAAAAGCTAAACCACCGTGCAGCAAATTTTGAAATCCCATGGAGAACAGACAGGATAGACTGTCTAAGCCCAGTAGTTAACACTCATCAGGGAACAGAACAGACGATACAGACCTCTCTCCATGAAACATACGTTGACATTGGGTAAAAAAAACAGCCTGAAAAGATTCAGTTGTCTTCTAGAAGCACTTAACCTGTCTACATAGCCACTGGGGACAGAAAATTCAATGTCCTGGTGGAGATCTAGATAGGCACCTACTTCTCTAGCTGGATAGTAAATCTCGGCACATTTGCTCGTGTCCTTGGTTCAGACACTTAGGCTATGCCTAGTTATGAATTCAATTCAAAATTCACATTTCTCAGAAAGAAGAATCATTATACAATTGATGTCTTAGTCCAAGCCCCAGGTGTGTCAAGCCTCACACAGTGAAAAACTCATACAATTGGCTTGTATCTGATCTTCCCACACTAGAGCTGTGTGGGGGATGATCACTTCCCTGGTCCTGCTGGCCACACTATTTCTGATACAAGCCAGGATGCTGTTGGCCTTCTTGGCCACCTGGGCACACTGCCGGCTCATGCTCAGCCAGCTGTCGACCAACACCCCCAGGTGTTTTTCTGCTGGGCAGCTTTCCAGCCACTCGTCCCCAAGCCTGTAGCGTTGCACGGGGTTGTTGTGACCCAAGTGCAGGACTCAGTACTTGGCCTTGTTGAACCTGTTCCTTGATCTCTGCTGGGTTGATATGGATCTCAGGTACGAGAGGAAACACCTTACTAGGCCTACATGCTTCCCTCCCTAAGTGCATTACCTTCCTAAGTTTGGCCCCTATCACAAGATTTAGGGTCTTAATTATTATTTGCATTTGGCCTCCAAAGTTTACAACACACTTAAGGTCTGCGGATCTCAGTCAACTTCTTTTTAGCTACTCACAGAGATTAAATACTTAATTTTCACTGATACCATGCTTCCCCTGCTCCCTCCCCCTTTTATTTTTATGACTCACTGGTCAGAACTGGTTCCTTGCAAGCTGGTTTTGGTTGTATTATCACATGTCCAGCCAGGTCTCAGGAATGTTCCTCCAAAAGAGTTTCCCCACAGCAACATCCTGCTTCCCTTCCAACCGCCAAAATTATTTCCTTAAGTGAATATCTTTCAGTTTTAGGTGAAATCCAGATTTCTTCACTGTACCTAGAGATGTCCAATATCCATGAGCAGGAATAAATATTTCTCCAGAAATCAATCTGTCACCACATTATTCACAGAGGGACAGCATACAGATTTAGAATTGTGATGTATGTCCTTATAAACGCTTTAATGTAAATGAATAAGTGTATTAGAGTAGAGAGGCTACCTTTAAAATCCCCACTCCAGAAAAGTACAGCATCCTCCACAGTTTAGGACATGGGCTTTCAAATAGCTTATCCCCTTCACTTAGGGTACACCAGTGTATTTCATATGAGGGATGTATTTCATATGCTTTGTCTGCACCTCAGAGGCAACTTTTAGAATTCTAATAAAAGTGCAAATGGGGAAGAATAGCAATGCTAGCTGAAAAACCTACCTAGGTATCCAGCAACAGCTGTTGAAGGCCTAATAGGTGTTGGAACTACATAATAATGGCAGACATATCCCATAGGTTTTGGCCTAGATTAATTTAAACTGCTCTGTATCTGCATTATTCTGGGTTAATCAGCAGAATTGTAATCAGAAGCTGATATGGCTGAAAACTAACCTGGCAAAAAGTGATGCCTGTTTGGTGTCCCAGGCATTTCTGCGAGTATTTCGTGCCTGCCCAAAACAGAGGTCAGGCATATAGAGCCAGAACTGTGTGGGAGAATGGGACTGGGACAGTCTGGATTTAGATTGGTTTAGGCTGCCATGAAGCTGCACTGTCAGTTGAAAGACAAAGTCCTATTCTTCTGTATTTTACTGTTTAATTTTACTGTCCCACCTTTGCCTGGTTTTATTTGGATCAAGGATCAGACAGTTTTGTTCAGTTCCAACCTCCTGCCTCAGGCAGGTAATGAGACTGTTAATCTCTAATGAAACACGGGAACAGCCCAAGCTTTGGGCTATCACTTTACCATGACTCTGTAAACTGAATTGTCTTTCTGCATACCCTAGCATGCTCATGTGCAAGTGAACAGGAAGAGTCAGTGAGAACAAAGTCTCAAAGACAGGAGCTAAGTAGATGGAAAAACAGGCAACCTTACCCTTTAGGTCTGCCCTCGAGGTAAAGAAACTTGTGTGCTGACATAATGCTACTAAGTATCGGAGTTGTATTCCAAATGCTTAATGAAAATACAGCAGGGAAATATCGGAAAACAGAAAGGTCTGTTATGTGCCTGCTTCCCACAGATTTTCAATAACACTTAAGAGCTTAACATCTTTTATGCTTTTGAAACCATCCTTAATAAAATAACATTAGACCTTTCACAAATCTGTCACTTCCCGGGCCACCTTGACCTAGATCGATACACTCATGTTAACTGTTATTATGCGCTGTTCACAGGTCCTCCATCAGTACCTTGTTGAAACTGCAGTTTTCAATATGACAAGCCTTTCTGAATTAATTTTCAAGTATGATTTTAAGAAATAATGTGTCAAATGTATTACAAAAATCCTTGTACTATAACATCTATTTAATTTTCTTTATTCATTGCTTGCTTTGTTCAGTCCAAGAATTCTAGCTTGCTTTGCATGATTTAACAGAAATCTTTTGGGGTATTCTTAAAAAAGACATTCCAAATGGATATTCATGTGCAACAGCTTCATCTTCTAACACCTGTACCATGAACATTCTCACTGTGCGAAATGGGTGTGTAATAATTTTAACTTTATTTTAAATTCTTGACATTGATACGACTTACCAGTTTCCAGCCTTCATAGTTTTCCATTACATGCCCACAAAAAACATGATTTAAACTATATACTCAAGTTCTGTGTTGTCTTTTCTGGCTTTCTTCCTTGTTTACATGATCAAATCTATTTTTTCTTCCACATGTACAATGTACCCTGTAGTCCCCTCCAGTTCAACTACATGGCATACAGCATCTGCTCAATCACTTCTTACAAACAATGTGTTGTGCTACTTAGGGCAAATCAAGCAATTGCACAAGTAATCTTCAGGGTTGGTTCCTCAGATAGTCTCTCTTCGCAATCACTTATTAAATGAAAATTGTTTTTCTCATATTCATGCAAGAAATCAGAACCTTCAGACCATGTCAATCTATCATGAAGCATACACAGTAGGAGTGGGCAGCACTGTATCAAATTGTCTTGTTTAGCAGATGAGGAATGAGATTTAGCTGCTTAACACAGGCAGCTAGTGAACTAGCATCTTCTGCGTGCCTTCCAGCTGCTACCCTGCAATGGCACTGGTCTATAGGTTCTATGTCATTTATGCTCACTCTATGCAAGATGCCTTCAACACCCTTAAGTATGTGAATGCACTAAAATGGTAAGTTGAGGAAACTAAATCCCATTTAGAATGTTCATCTGTTATGCTAAGAGTTGTCAAAACACAAAAAGATCCAATATTACCATTACCAATATGAATATAGTTTAACTCTTCTTGTTCTCTTTTTGTCAATCTCAGTTTATTAATGTACTAATTTTTAACATGTTAGCTTCTTAGACCAGTTACAATGCTATTTCAGTATTTGGAAAGGCCTACCTAAATGTAAATGGTGACTAAGGTGCTAGACAATAGTAATAAAGTCTAGTATCAGCCTCTTCACATCCACTCTTTAATGGGCCTGCAATCTTCCCACGCAGAGACCTGAATCATCCATTATAGACCTCAATTTTCTATGCCCTGGGCCTTCTATTTTTAAAACTCAGGTTCTTTTTTTTGTTTTTGAGGAGACTGATGAGAATCTTACCCCCATATGAAAATAAAATTTTTACTGATGCACTGGAAAATTATGGAATTTGGAAAGAATTTAAAATTAAAGTACTTTCTTTTTTATCAGGACCAACGTAACAATTAAAATGCAATTTTTAAAGATTCATATACACTTGAACATTTTTAGATTTCTAGAATTTATTGGGTGGGTTCACACTATGACATAGTAGTCAATGAACTCCAAAAGTTACAGATGTGGTTTCACTTACACTTTGGAATTCTGGTTTCAAAGTACAGAAAAAATAAATGCAACTCATGCATTTTTTGTTGTTTTTCTTTTTTTTTTACTGAAAACAGAATTTATTCCACAAACCCATGAAACAGATGATTGAAAACTTATTATTATTGCCTGGGGTAGAATCTGCTTTTGTTTACTTACTCAAAGTGACAGTTCAGACCTCAAATGGATCCGAAGGTAGCTCATTTTATGGTGCACTAACTGGTTTTAAATATAATTAACCCATACCACAAAGAAACATTATAGTTCCTAAGCATTAATCAGTAAACCAGTTTTACCTCACTGAATCTAAATCTGTCCTGTCCCTAAGTTAGCATAGTAAGGCAGGACTCAACACTAGAAGCAA
>NW_009596628.1:0-4548 GCF_000690535.1 Cariama cristata
TCTGTGATTCTATGATTCTATGAAGTGCACAAATTTTCTGTTGAGACTGTGGTCTTTGTTCCTTCCTGCCTTTGCTAGCAATCAGCTAGAGCATCTTGGCATACATTATTAACAAGAGACCAGGAAGAAGCTCTGTGCTGGTGAAGCCTTTCAGGCCACCCTCCTGCTCCTTAGGTACTGTTGACTCAGGAGTGTCAGGCCTGCAATGTGCACTACGAGTTTGCACGGTGGTAGCTCTGATGGGAGGCACCGACCCCCCTGGCATTGTCTCCGGACTTGCCGGTAGGAAGCGGTGACCGCTACCACCGGTCAGCGGGCCTGACCCCACGCTTGGCTTCTTGCCTTAGCAGGAGCACGGACAGCCTCCTGGAAACCACTCCTGGAAAAGCAGAGCTTTAAAATCGGAATTTGAAACGGCTTGATTGAAGGGATCATTGCAGCGCTATGTGTTAGCATAGGTATCTGCACTTATTGGGGGCACAGCAACGACTTGGAAAGATTTGAGATTTCAGTGCTGGTTTTTCATGTGGATAGACACACAACTAGCAAATGGTTTTTCCGCTGCCTTGCTGTTGGTGTAGGAATTTGCGCTTTTAAAACTGTGGATCATAATGACTGTAAAATTAAACCATACAAGAAATGTATAATTTTATGCATTTTACTCACTCTGTGATTGTGTAAATAAAACCCTAGGGACGCAGCAGAAGAAAATCAGGCCATTTTATGCTGTTGACTACCTGATCTAATTACTGTTCAACCCAACTTCAGAATAACTGGGTTCCAACAAAAGAAAATAAATACACCTTTATTAAGACAGAAAAGTAAGGAACTTAAGTCGTTAGACGTAGGTGAGGCTTCTGTAGATCATCAGGTATCGAACCAAATGTAATCACAAATGCCACCTAGTATTAGCAACACTTCCAGGGTTCAGGAACACAGGAAGGACTTTCTTTTGATTTAAATCACTCAGCTTGAAAACTGATTTTCTAGCTTTCTGCCAGTAGAAGTCAGATCAGAATCAGGTTTAGAATGTGATTAGTCCAAAATGTAAACCTTTGATCTTTCCTGATGTTGGGTTTTGTTGGGTTGTTGGTTTTTTGGGGGGGAGGGGGCGTGTTGACTGTCTTTTTTTCTATTACTACTTTTTGAGAATGACTCGTTTGCCTGTTTGCCTGCTGAGGGTTGGTGATGGCTTTGTTAGTTTGCCTTAGACTGCAAGGAGCATCAGCTGAAAGAAGTCTGGCGTTCATATATGCTCCTCACAGAGCCTCAAGTTTTGCTCCATCAACACTTCTCTTAAGTGCATTGCGTTACGGATTCTGTACGACAGGTTTGCACCTGGAGGCAAAGCCTGTTCCCTTCCCCCTCTCCTTCCCTGAAATCCCAAGTCTTTTCACATCAAGTATTTAATTCTCCTTTGTTCAGGATAAAATGATATGTAAAGTATGTGTTGCCATGGATGCAAAATCGAGAGCCTATTGATCCTCCCCTTACCCAGGTAGATTTCAAGCAGGATATTTCACATCAGAGGGCACAACGGCATGGATGGCAAGACAGAGACAGATTGGGGCAGGGAGAAACAACTTTAAAATTGAAGTTCCTGTAGCTTGAAAGTGTCTTGTTGAAATAAAGCAAATCTTGTGCCCTCCGGGGAGGTTGCTGGACTTGTTCTCCATGTGCTCAGCAGCATTCCTCTGCCAGCACTCAGTTTTCTCCCTCCCCTCCTCCATGTGTGCCTCCCGCCATGCGAACGGCACGGATCATTCCTGTTTCCCACCCAGACCCCTTCAGATTGGGGCAGGGGCCCAGATCAGGCATTTGTGCGTGTATGCCGCAGGTGGAGGAGCAATGGCATTTTAAATGCTGCGGGGGAGTGATGTGAAGATGAATGTCTGGGGGTGCTGCAGGAGGATCCCCGACTGCCGGCTGACCCAGCAGGGCCAAGCTGCTCATCCATCTCGGACAAGCGGGTAGGGAGAGGGGAACAGGCAGCTCCTCATGGCTCAGGGGCTTTTGGAGATGACACCTCTGCCTCTGCGTTTTCCTCTTGCACCAGATGAGGCCGTGCACCCCGTTTTCACGAACAGCACGCGGGGTGGTGTTGGGCAATCATCTCACAAGGGCGATATCGTGTCAGAGAGGGACACAGAGGGGGGGTGCTGTCATTCAATATATTTCAAAAGTACTTTACAATGTTCCCCTAACTTAATTTCGACTTTATTTTTTAGACCTATTGTATTTGCCATGACTTCATATCCTTTCCTTTCAGTGGCAGCATACTTATATCAGAACATCAATTTGCCGTTGTAATTACATTGGACTGTGGCCTCCACAGAACTCCACTAAAATTGTTTCATTTTGTCTAAAGAGCGTAGCATTGACTCCATAGACTTGCACCAAAATTGGCTCATTTTGCTTCAGATTATCTTTTCCCCGCGGGATTGCATTATTACTGCCTGCACTTGCTCCTCGCTGCCAAAAGCACACACTTTAATCCAGCTCGGGTCATGAGTTAAATGCCTTTTTAGTGTTTGGGGGGTTTTATTTATTTTTTGTGTGTGTGTGGGGCGAGCTCTGCGTGCTTGTGGGCCAAGAGACTTGCTCAGCGGTGCCTGCCACGGCGCAGAGGGGGCCAGAGGAACCTGCAATCGGGTGGGCACGAAGCTGAAATTAGCTTCTCGGTCAGGCGGCTCCGTGTCTGTGTTACGGAGGCGGGGGGAAAGGCGAGGGCATCTGCAGAAGCGGCGGGGACCATGGCTTCCCTTGTTTCCAACAATCACCCTGTTGAAGGGCCCTTGCTCCTTTGTCATTCGTAAGAGCTACGGCAGCAGAAAGGCACTCTCTTTTTTTTTCTAACTGAAATGGGCTTTAATAAAGCTATTGTATTTGATCACTGGCTAAGGAAACAATAATTTAGCATAATAGGAAAAGATCATTAATGTTCAATGAACCTAACACTCCGCTCCAGTTTTTGCTGCCCTAGAGAGATGGAGTAAACTCTTCTTCCTTAATTGAAGGCTAAATAGACTACATTTCATTTTTCATTTCCAGCACTTTTTCCAATAGGCTTGTGATGTTTGCTAATGTGCGGTGAAAGGGGTGGACTGCCTGGCGGCAGGGGAAAAATTGGGTGGGAGGGTTTAGAGCACATAAAAACCCACTCGCTCTTCATCAGATGGCTCTCTAGGGCCTTCAACATCTTTCTTGCCAAGCCTCATTTCAAAAGCCCCCAAAGACCATGCCAAGGAGATGCGTTGGTCCATTATATTATAAAATAGAGAAGAGCAGAGGACAAGGCTCACGTCCCCTCTCCCACAGCCATCCCTCCACAGGGCACCTACGACAGGGAGCTGCGCTGCTGATTTCTCTACCAAGGGTTTCCCTGGGGCAGAGAGAGGTTTTCTGCGCTGCCAGGTGAGTGGCTTCCCTCCTGCCACGGTCAGATGGAGGAGTAAGGGTTAATATTGGTGTCCGGATTGCATTTTGACTGCAACTGCAATTTTGTATGAAAACAAGCTGATAAATGCTCACAGGCGTAAAGTTCGCACCGTTGCAGCTCTGGATTCAAATGCCACAGCCCGCTGCCATGAAAGCGCCTCTGGTGTGCTTTGCACCGGAGGAAGCTCAGGGCCACGTCCGTCTCCGCGGAAGGCTTCGAACACCTTCAGTGCCATCGTTCCCAGTCACCCGTGCTCACCTCCCCTGCCAGAGCCACGGCACGGTTCCTATCCCGAGTCCTCCCCTGACGTGGGTGGGAAGGTGCCTGTGTGTCCTTGTCAGTATTTTTGGGTGCGAGGTTGGCTCTGGCTGCCACGGCTGGGGGGGGAGAGAGCTCTGGCCACATTCACCTGTGCAAGAAAAGGAGATAAAACACATGGCAGCCCTGGGCTACAGACATTGCTGGTTCAGCTCTACCCAAGGAGCCACTGCTGCTGTGAGCCGAAAGCGCTGGGCTGGCTGGATCTGATCAAATAAAATGCCTGAGCGCGGCTGTAACGAAACGAAGCATCTCCACCGAAAAGCTGGGACACAGCTAATAGCATCACGTTAGCCCTAGTTTAGTGCAATGAAAGAGGGCACTGCTAACGACCGTTTTTCCTTGAGAGTTTTCCTTGATGGATTTTGCCGTCGGAGGATGCACCGTCCTCATCGCCTGCTGTGCAAGAGCAAAAACAGAGGACACGACGATCAGGGATAAGCAATTAGAAGCAAGCGGGTTAGTGGCGCTGCAGCGGGAACTTACCCCAAGTAAATAATAAAAGATTTACGGTGCGTATGGCTACACCGCCTAATGTTCGCGTCAGACATCACTGATAACAGCCATGCCAATTGCAGTGATAATTAACAACGAGGTGAAGGATCATAGCTTGTTCCACAGCAACGGCGAGTCCCTGGTGATGCAGAGTGGATTCGCTGTCACTGAGGAACCCCTGCGGGTGGGTGTGCATTGCAGAACATCGCCTGTTTAGGCCAACAAAGGGCCCGTTTGGGGGTGGGGGGTTGCTGGGCTCTACCGGGCCGCGGCCCCGCACCGGTCCTGCGGCAGCC
>NW_009596629.1:0-6798 GCF_000690535.1 Cariama cristata
CAACCAAATAGATTCTGTGATTCTGTAATTCTGTGACACTGGCTCAGTAAAACTAGCTCAATAAAAATGCCTAAGTAAGAGGTATTTGCTGTTCTAAAGCAGCATCACCTTGGTTCATACTTCTATATCCACTCCATTTCCTTCAGTTGCTGTTGCTCTCCTGCGGAATACTACTGTTACTTTCCTTCTCATCTAAACCTGCCAGAAACAGTTTTGTAGTGATTGAAAATATCAGAAAAACCTGACACAGCTATGGCAATTTTAAGAGTAGGAACCCAACAGAACACTACCAAAGTGGATCTAAACAAGGTCCTTCCTTGACCCCATGATGGGACAAGCAGATTATCCTGGAACAAGGTACAAATACGATTTATGAATGCTGGTATGAGCCATATGCTGTGATTTGTGCAGAATTAGCTCGTTAAGCAACTGCATTTCTAGCTCAGGGCAGAGCCCAGCAGCAGAGAACTAACACCAATGTGTCTGCACACAAAGGAGTAGGCCACATCATGCTGAGATGCCTGAAGCTGCCCTGTGCTATAGAAATAGATTGTAGTGAAGGGCTTAAATCTACCACATAAAGGTTTTCATGGCCTTTTGTTCTCTTCAACTTCCCTACGTTGTCTTCAGCTTTTGTGCTTACCCTGTATCACAGAGCAGACAGGAGATACTTTGCTTGCAAGCACTCAGCTCTCAGCCTGGTGTTTACAGAGCATTGGTAACTTCTGCAAGCCGTTTCAGGAGTAGAAATCTACAAAAATTAAAAAATTAAATAATTGAAAGAAGGAAATGGATTTTTCCTACTATCCATTACTGCCTGGATGCTAATAGCTTTATCCTGCCAGTGGCTGAGAATCTCCTGGAAGGAAGTGAGTTCCCTCATTATTTTAATGTAATTTGAGTGCACTCAGTGCCTTGCAAAGGCATTTGACACCTCACAGGAGCAGATACTAAATGCTCAGTACATTAACCATCTGACTGTTACCCTCAACCTTTTTGATAATTGGGGTTATTTAAAATGCCACATACTGCTGCTCAAATATTGATAACTCCTGTCCTGACCTCTTCTAAAGAATATAAATAACTCATTAATCATCACTTAGTTATCTTCTGCAAATAACAATACATGAGATGGACACTTATCTTGAGCTTTTCTGTAAACAATATTATCTATCTGAGAAACTAGCAGTCTGCTACAATCTAATTTGGCAACAAAAAAAATACTCCATTTAACACTTACAAAGTAGCTTCACAAAACTGTCCAGGTAGTTATTCTGAGTTTTTCCAGGCAAACCAGCAATTTTTCACTACTAGACTCAGCTTTCTCTTTTATGGTAGATGGAAGAAGTATTGAGGGCGCGCTAATAACGTATTTTCAGAACTTCTTCCTTTTCCATGGAGGAAAAAGCTGACATTGAGGATTTCTTTAATGTTTGGTAACTATTTGGAGACAGTGGTTTATTGGTATACAAAACAGCTATAAACACACCCTTGTGGTATTCAAGAGGGCAGCAAGAATGAAATAAACTCTAATTTTCCCAAATTAGAAGCAGCCAGACTCTGTTTATCCTCAGCTACACTTCTGCTTAGAAGGCAAAGTACAAAAAATGAGAAAAGCATTTATGTTGTTTTGTCCAGAAAGTACTTTGGAAGATTTTCTATGTGGACTTTTACTTGGATGAGTATGAAAAATCATGAATCAGAAAAGCCACAAAAAGCCATGAGGTTCTCCCACATTAATCAATGCATTGATGTGTCAATAACATATGAGGCTACGGAAATTTACAGGAATTTACAGACCTTAAAAGAGCTGAAAGACTTTAATACATTAACCTACTGCGCCATCTAGCCTTGCCTGGAGGACATTTCCCTAGGAATCCGTTGTCATGGAATAGCGTATCAGTCAAGAAGTGTATTTAAATATTGAGTACACACTGAAATACTTCCCCGGGTAAAACACTCTAGGATGAAGGTGATATTTTTCTAGCTTGTGTTTCTTGTCTTGGAAAGCTTTATAGCTAAATGAGAAAAGCTACCCTCGTAGAAAAAAACTTGATCTGCAAGCTGCTATGCATCTGTCAGCAGAGAAAAAAACATCATAATGCTAAGTGATACAAGTCTCACCTTGTATGTGGCCTACAGTCCAGTGCAAACACATCCTACATCAGCAGAACAGCAGCAGTTGGCAGCAATTATTTTTGTCAGGGAAGCAGTGTGGACAGTGAAGACAACAGAACTTTTCTCTAGTATAAGTCGTATCACCAGCAGAGGCTTGCTAATACAACACAAGAGCTGGAATAGCTGACATAGAAACGCCCACAATCCCCTGAAGCATGAACAATACTTGTGAGTATGCTCACAAACAGCTCTAATGACATAGTCTTTGGGCTGTTGCTTCCAAAGTCTGCTTCCTCCCTAGTTAATGGTCATTAACTGGCACTATCAGCCACAGAGATTCCAACTCCTGGCAGTCCATGCAGTGTCTGATTGCTTGGTGCTCTCTCAGTCAACTATTCCAGGATGTGCTTCTAATACCTCCTCTTCCACAAGCTAGACTTCTTCAGTCTTGCCTGGATGCACTGCCTAATGCAACACTGGCTTTGCCACAGAGATTATGTTATTCAGTATGGCAGATGATAGGAAACACTGCAGTAAATGTCAGCCATCAAACCGCTGAGCCTAACCATCCAAAGAAGTCAAGCTGCAATATTCTTTAAATAATATAGCCAGCCTTTTATGCATTACATCATGCGTTCACATTGTACCATCTTCTATTGCGAATTTATGATGAACCTCTAATTGATTAATAACCATATTCATTCACTAAATACACATTCAAGTTTCAACCAGTAATAGCACTATTCATGGTGTATAACTTAAATACCTGAGAACCTCAGCTTACTGAGGAAATAGCATGCAACACTAATATACCTAAAATTTCAAGACCTTCTACACTCCAATTTGTTCTTTCTTTAAATCTCATGCATCTTAAGCCAGATTCTAAATTTTGGGGGAAAAAGAAAGAGATAACTCATTAATTCTCAGTGGTGGGTGTTTGGGTTTCTACTTCTGGCATCTCCACATAACGCACAGCATTTTTCATTTTTCCATGAAATGCATTAGGTTTGTCATCCAGGATGTTTCAACACCTTATAAAGAAATTATTCTGATTGTTGCTGATGTATTTTGAGTTATACAGCATCTGAGAAAATTTACCTCCTCTTGTAGAGCTTGAGTCTGCTTTCCACGGACTTTCTACTGAACAAGACTTTCAGGAACAAGACTGCTGAATACAGCAGTCGAAAGCCAAGACATGAGACAAAACAATTTTTTTATTATTATTATTTGTATCACCAAAGGGCTTACAAAGCCCTTTTCCAATTCACTTTATTGACTATTGTGAACTGACAAACAAGCAGGTGTATAAAGGAACGGTTTCATTTGAAAAACTCAGCTGGGCTGCCATTTTCTGTGCCAGTTGTCTGTTGTAGGCCGTTGTGTGCTTTTTTCAAACCTCAGTACAAATGACTTACCAGTTTCTGAGAATGATATTCAAAGGAAATCTGGAGACTGTTTAGAGCTATTCCACTACCCCCAATGCTTGACACAGCGGAAATCCCCACACTCATTTTAAATAACTAGTAGAGATGCCTAAAAGCATCTGGCTGCAGCAAGCCCATTTAGCCTGCTAGTTCAGATGGTCTACAGTAGACATACTGTGAAACTGTGTGTAAACTAAATAATTCTCTTATGGGTTAGAATAGCATAGTATTTTCCCCCTGTACTTGGTACTGCTGAAGCCACACCTCAAGTACTATGTCCAGTTCTGGGCCTCTCACTACAAGACAGACCTTGAGGTGCTGGAGCGAGTCCAGAGAAGGGCAATGAAGCTGGTGAAGGGCCTGGAGGGTAAGTCTGATGGGGAGCGGCTGAGGGAGCTGGGGTTGTTTATCCTGGCGAAGGGGCGGCTGATTATCCTGGAGAAGAGGAGGCTGAGGGGAGACCTGATCTCTCTCTACAACTGCCTGAAAGGAGGTTGTAGCAAGGTGGGGGCTGGTCTCTTCTCCCAGGCAACCAGTGACAGGACAAGAGGGCATAGTCTGAAGCTGCGCCAGGGGAAGTTCAGGCTAGAAATGAGGAGGCATTTCTTCACAGAAAGGGTCATTGGGCATTGGGATGGGCTGCACAGGGAGGTGGTGGAGTCACCATCCCTGGAGGTGTTTAAGAAAAGACTGGACATGGCACTTAGTGCCATGGTCTAGTTGACACGGTGGTGTTAGGGCAAAGGTTGTTCTCGATGATCCCAGAGGTCTCTTCCAACCAAACCAATTCTGTGATTCTGTATTAATTTGGGAAAGTAAAACACCTATGGAAACAACTATTTTTTTGTAGCAAGCTGACACTCACACTGTGGGAAACAGTCCTTTGCCTCAGTCTCATTTGTGTAATTATCTGGCAAAGAAGCATGCCTGTACTCCATCATGTCCTGTCTGTGGCTTGTTGTGTACCAGAACTCAGGAATGGCCTTAGGCTAGTCCCATGTCACCAGAGGGACTTTTGCAGACAAGTAACCTATGTGTCATCCCTTGCTAGCTGCTATCTCCAACTGGAATGCTGGATTTTGCATCTGAAAGCATTACTGTCCATATACTGATATGGGCCCAGAGTTCATTCTTACATCCTTGATTTTTGCTCTGCAAATGCCGGGCAAAAAGGGATCTCATCCTACTCCATTACTGCCTTCGTACCTTCTTACCATTACTGCCTACTCCCCAATGCCTTGTCTGGTTCTCTTCTGGTTACCCCAGTTTCATCTGTGCTGAATAATAATGGTATCGACTAGAGCTCCTTTACTGTTACTGGCTCCAGTGCGAAATACCCATGATTTCTCCATCAGATACTGGGCAGAAGACTTCAAATCTGTTCTTACATCAGAGTGAAGGTCCATAGTACAGCAAGAATCCACAGCGAACCTTCTTCTCCTTCTGGATATGCCCTACTTCATTATACAGTCACTCAAAATGGACTGTTGTATCTGGACATGAGAGACTATGCTGTATATATGACCTGAATAAGTGCAGCCTAATGTAACAATAAAGGTCATCAAGTAGCTCTGCTACCACTGTAACTAATGTTCTGATCACACAGACAGAAATCTTAGCCCCCTTTTTCATCCTAGCAAACTTTCTCACAGGAAAAAAGCATGTGTCCAGAACATTTGAGCACACAGTCTCAATATATGACAGTGGAACAACTACGTTGTTCCAGCACACTGTGCTGTTTACTCCCCTATCCTGAAGTGTTCCTTCACACTCTCGATATTTTATTAGTCCAACGGTCCAAATATGGAATTAATTTTAACCCATGATTTATGTCTAAGTAAAAATGTTTGCTCTTAATGTCTCTTCCCGTAGTTTACCACAAGATGGTAGCAGGGAGTTTCTCCTAAGAAAAACTGATCTGAAAATTATACCATAAATGTCTCAAATTTGGGACCCAGAGAGGGAGTGTTTTTGAGCTTAATCTCTTCAGGATGAGCCAGTAAGCCACAGTCACCTAAAGAGGCTCTTAGGCAGAAGCTAATTCCCCCTCTGGAATCGCATCTAGCTATCCATTAACATGAAAGTCTGAATACACTTGGCATCTCTTCATTCAAATTCCCTGAGCACCTAGATTTCACATACACAGAATTGTTTCAGTGTGAGGAGCATATAGCCTGCAAAAATGCTTCTGGGGTCAAAAACTAGGTGGGGGAACTCCCAGGAAGTTCATTTCTCAGAGTATGACTATTGCATGTTGCACGTATTTGTCCCTCGCAGGATGATGTTGAGGACACCCTCCTTTAAAATGTGAAGGCACACAGTCCTTTTATTATAATCTACTGACCAGAGTGCTCAACCTGAAAGTAAAGAGAAGGATTCAATTCTCTCTTCAGTTGAAAGAAGTTCAAATACATGCTTAGAACAATCCAAAGAATGACTAAAGGCACAAATTTCAGAATGGTGTAAATGGAGGCAGCCACTGCCCTCCAGTTAAGGCTATGTCATTGTTCAGAAAGACACAGGAGCTCATGGGAGTTGGAGAGGCAGCCTACCTGTGCCTCGTGCAATCCGATGGGAAAGAATAATTCTGGGACATGAGCAGGTTGTAATTTATCTGTTCAGAGGAGAAACTAGGACTTCTAAAGGTACTTGGAAGATGCTGGTCTCTGGACTCCAAACAACCTCAGGGGTAAATAAGTGCCTAAGTGGTGTAAGTACTCATTAGTTAGTGATGAATTTATTACTGTGCTTAGCTAAACCCAATTGCATTTCTAATATCACTAGAAAATTTCGGTACCTTTGGCATCTTCAGTTTCCAAGTAAGTTAGGTGGGGCAAAGATGAGAGATTGTTATTAAATTGGTGTACATAAATTTGGATTATATGACATCACAGATAAGGACCATAAACAAAAAGATTAAAGAGAATAGACTCTTTTTGCTTCTGAGATGGGTTTGAATACTTCAGAGTAACTAAGCTGCAGCCTTTCCACCTGACAAATGGGACAAAATAAAATACGGAAGATCTACAGAATAAGTGAACTTCATGTATCTCAGTGTTCATTGAGGAAATGGACCTTGTGAATAAAACCAGAACTGAATAATTAAGCACTATATAGCCACATATATACAGAAAAAAAAAGTGACTTGAAGTTACATATTAATTCTAATGTTGGTATTTCACATAATCATAGAATGGTTTGGGTTGGAAGGGACCTCAAACATCATAGAGTTCCAACCGCCCTGCCATGGGCAGGG
>NW_009596630.1:0-23347 GCF_000690535.1 Cariama cristata
TTTTTAATATAATTTATATTAAAGAAATTAAGCCTGAAAGTTGTGTTTGTTGCTCACATAAATAAGTCTCACAGAAAGGAGAAGGACTTCTTATGTTGATTAAGCATTTACAGGAATAGGTTGAAGAAGACAGATCTTATTTTTCCTTTTAAGTATACCACGTGGAACTAATTCAAAGGTGGCAAGTCTGGCAGGCACGAAAAATAAAGTTCTTCTATGGCAATAGATTTCCATTAACGGGAATGGACATTGTATCAGACTCCTAAGCAATAAGATTATTTTTAAAGTTGCACCTAAATGAAATGCATGTAATTCAACTCATTCATTACTGCAGTTAATATCACATTAAATAATGCAATAAATCTAATCAAAACATAAGCAGGTCAGTTCTTTCCTTCACTACAAGGATTTAAAATGTAAACACTTGCTCTGCTGCTGCCACAATTTAAGGAAATTTAAAGCCTGAATGTAAAGAGAACAAAAAAAAAAAAAAAAAAGTATTTTACCACCTACAGCTTGAAAACTCCAGTGGACAGGAGTGTTCATCCATAGGAAAGTTATGAAGCTGAAGATAACATTCAGCATTAATTGTCAGCCTAATTAGAAATGGAAAGAAAAAAAAAAAGAAAAAATATTATATTCAAGTATCCAGACACTTCAGACTAGATAGTAAAGAACATGCACAGAAATCAGTTTTGCCAATTAATGGATGTTATGCATAGCCAACTGTATCTTCAAAAACCATCCAGCATCACTGCCAAAGAACAAAAACTATCATCATATGCAACCTGAGGACCTGCATTATTTCAATTGGCATTTCAAGCCATTTCAAAAATTTCAATTGATTTGGGGGGGATCTCTCAGCTCTCTACCAGAAATAGGGGATAAAAGGGAGGGACTGAAGGTAAGGCAAGACTGGGAGTTTACAATAGCAAATAAAGCAAGTTTCTGTAGAACGCATTTGTCAAATCAAATTGCATTTGGCATCATTGTATCTGGTGGCTATACATACAAGACAGAAAGTGGGGACTACTCTGTACTCATGGACGCAGCTCTGGTGAAGACAGTAGCATGGATAGGAAAGAGCAGACGATATTTCTACTCATTTAATGTCTAAGGCATTCCAGTTATTCGGGCAACTAATATACATTTTAGAAGTAGTTTAAGACTCGTGATGGTATCAACTTAACCACTTACTGCTTTTGAAAATACTATCACAGATTTTCAAAGAGCTTCCAAGCAACCAGTGTAAAACCCAGTTCTGCTCACATTCATTAGGAAGCTACAGTAAGGGACTAAACTCCAAACTGCCTTCTTTGCATTTAAAATACCTCCTCCTTTGCCGGTAACACTGTGAAAAAAGTCAGAATATCTTCTAAAATCAACTTTGAAAATTAACATAATGCTTACACACTTTACTGTATGCCATAATTACATACTAGACAAAAAGGGATGGGGAAAGGAAGATTCTGCCACATGCTGCCAGAAAGCTCTGTATGTCTGTGCGCAAAGTAGTTATTCTACACAAAGTGTCACTAGGACCTTTGCAGAAATTTGTCCTGACCGAGACATAGTTTTATAAGGGAAAGTGTATTTCTTGCCATATACTGGGGGGGGGGAGGGGGATGACACACCCTCCCCCCACCCATTTCTAAGTAAAACACTTGATCCCTCTGAAGATACTCTTCAAAATTGCCAACTATGGTATACGCATTTATTGCCCTTGTTTTCTATTTTCAAGCTTTGGATAGTCAAACTCTTAAACAAAATAAACCGAGACTTTTATTAAAAGCAACACAACTAGATCACTAGATCTGGAATCTCTCATGGGTGTAATGGGCAGACCAAGGTCTACCTTCAGAGGAGACTCAGGAAGCCTGGCTAACAGAATCACCATGTCTGCTCCCTGAATTACCAAAAAAAATAGTGGGGGGCCCGTGAACCTGGAGCACTGTCAGATCCTATTATTGTTCCTTCAGTAACCAACATATGAACCTCTCAATGTTATCCCACCTTAGGTCAAATTCAGGCCATATCCTCACCTACACAGATGTTTGCATGTTGCAGTGCTGGGTGAATACCTGGTCTGCTGTTTTATTACTAGCTCATTGCACTTCATAGCTCATACTCTAGCACAATAATTCTAACCTATTGCTCCGGGAGATCTCACATAGTATTTTTGGTTACATTTGTTTCTTTCTTTGTGGTACTTAGACCCGGTTTAAAAGAAATTGCGCATTGAAACTGAACGAACAATGGAAGGGTAAAGTCCAAGTATGATTCTAGAATTGTTAGCTACAAAAAGAAAAAAAAAAATTTGCATGTCAACAGAAGAGGCTCTCTAGAGATTATTGTAAACACCAGCATAATAAACTGTCTATAAAGTGCTCTTCAGAGATATTGGTATGCTCTCAAATGAAGCATACTAAGAAAAAATTCAGTGAAGATAATTCTTTTAAAACATTCTAATTCTTCTTACTACTGACACAGAAGACTTTTTCAAATTGTTCATACAACACAACTAGCCTGCATATAAAAACAGCATAAATGACTGAAAAGAAAGTAATTAAAAGGTGCTACTCTTTGTTTAAAATAAACAAACAAGCTTTTAAGAGCAGAATCAGATTTATGGCATCCTCTGCAGGGACTGCTTCTTGATCAGTTCCTAATTTATTCCAAGATTTTTTAGGCATACTTAAAAAATAAAACTGAGATGACCCTAAAATGCCTTCTGTAGACTGCAGCCTTCCAAGAACTGTTTGAAAAGTGACTCAAAGATCAGTACAGACAGCCTAGATGGTAAGCTTAAAACCAGCCCAAGCATCCCCCATTTGCCAAGACAAATTATCACCAAAATGTTTGCTTACACCTAATTTGGATGAACAGATTTGTTGATTTTAATAGCTTGCAAGGGTAAATATGTTAAGAAATATATGCGGTACTGGGGCCTTAGCTTTAATCAAACTTCTTATGATTTTTAATATCTGAAGCATTTTATATTTTACTTACAGAATATAATTTGGTGGAAATCTGATACTGAACTATTTAGAACAGAAAGTCTGCAAAACAATTTATGACTAGATCTGCAATATGTTAGTGACAGACCACCAAGGTGCTACATACTATATAATAACTGTTTTTTCAATCTTCCCTGTACCTAAATGAGATTAAAATTTTCTATGCCCTTCAACTGTCTTTATCCAATTATCTAGGCAATATGTTTCAATACTATTAATTTCACATTTTTCATGATCAAATAATCTTTTTTTTTCTCCTTTAGTAAACTCCTTGCAAATTCCTGTGATCCATAACAAAAGCGATGCCAGGGATTTGATTCATATTCATTATTTTCATATTCCTGGTCATAACAGTTTTATGTTTTTTTTCTATCCAGTTAATAAAAACCCACCTTAGAGTGTATAATACTCTTCCATCACTCCAGATTCGAAGCAAACGATTTGGAGTTGTAATCCAGTGAGCATCAGATTTCCTTGAGTTCCGGAAGAAAGTGTCTGGAATCCAAATTTTTCCAACCATATTGCTATTAAGCATAAGCACCTTCATTGAGCTGTTAAATTTTAGACGACTGTCATACCAAGTCTGGGCAAAAATTATATCTATAGTGTATTCCTAAAAACAGAGAAACAACCATATCTATGTATACGTTTATCAAAGTCTGCAAGCCAAAAATTTTTAATTCATGTATAAATCCAAGGCCACTTCTATTCTCTTTTGTATTACCATAGCACACAGCAGCCTGTAACCCCAAACTGAGAAATTACAGGCTGATGAAAGACGCACACAGCCTTCTGTCCCTGCCTCCTCTCCCCTGACACACATTGATTAGTTAAGGAAGAGGAAACGTGATGGGAGCTTGCTATAACTTGGAGGTCCCCACACACTACAACCACCTCTGGGGGCCCTAGACAGAAATTTAAGGGCAACCTTAACACTTCAGAGCTAGATTATGTTTGTTGAGACAGAGATTCTACATCTCTTAAGAAGCAAACCAAATAAACTTCCTATATTTTCCCCCAAACTTTACAAAATGCAATTTAAGATCCTTCAAAAAATCTCTGATTTCGAAAAATTCATGAATACACGGAAAGTAAACATCACAGTTTGCAGAAATACCTATTAACATCTGCCTCACATATCTACCTACATACACACAAAAGTATACATAATCATAGTCAGGAAGGAAATTTCCCTAGAGCAATTCCACTTTACTTATTAAAGCCTCAAGAAAGCTCCTTTTGTGATAGAAAGTCAAATTTCTCAGTAGACTTATGGCCAGAAAAGAAAGGTGAAAAATAAAATAAATAAATAAATAAAAAGAAAATCCACAGACTTTTAATGAGACAATTCTTGACACAGTAAAACTTGAGGGAGATAAACTTTACAGATGCAATGTAATATTGTCTTTCAAATAATCCAGACAGTTGTTCCTGTACTCCAGACAAAGGAGCAAAGCAGCAGCCTCTTCTCTGTTGCATTCGTCACAGCTCCAGACCACGACTCTGCCCTTAAGGGCAACAGTCTCGCTACTTGATGGCAGCTGTGATCTTTCCTGCGTGGCTGAAGAGAGGAGACAGTGGTTCAAACTCTTGCTTGAGCCAAAGGGGCCACTGCTCATTTACTTGGTCAAAAAATGCACAGTGCAGACAGTCAATTCTGTTTTTCAATAAAACAAAAATGGAAGGCTTTGCTGGTTGGAGTGGGGATTTTTGTTCATTTTACTTTTAAATAATCACAGCAGCCAACTGTACAAGTTACAGACTCACCATTTATTTCTGCAACTGATACCACCCATTTCCCAGGAAAGTCTGTGAAACTTGGCACTTCATCACTGAGAAGTGCCAAGGCAGATATTCCAGGACTACCTAAATCTCTCTCAATTTTTCCACCTCTCCAGGTGGGAGAAGAACAGGTTCAGGAAATAGATAGGCAAGAGGGAGGCTTGCCCTTGCTCTGTAATGTATGGCAGATTAATTACCACCTGGTAACTCAGTGACTGTTAAAGGTTATGAATAACTAGTGTATAAGTAAAACAGCGGAGGGACAGAGGGAACAAAAGGACTAATAAAAAATGCATTTCAGAGATGACTTTGCTCTAAAGTCATTCCTTCCCCCTTCCATCAGGGAAGATTCTGCAGGTCAAAACAAGTCCTTGATTGTTTTATTTCTGTAAACAATGTTCAAGACATCTGTGAAAGCTCAGGGCCTGTTTAACCTTAAAATTCAGCTTTCTGTGTTCATCTACAGTGGTTACAACCAGAAAGGAAACTTGCCTTGCTGCAGTGTAAATGAGAGCCCAAGGCAGTGTACTCGAGAAGTGTTTTAATGGGCTTAAATGGAACAGAATGAGCAAAGATTTACCTTTGTTGCCTTTACAGTATAAACAGGAGAAAAAAAGAATTCAGCGAGTGAAATCAAGACACAATCAAATGTATGAAAAGAGCAGACTGTCTGAGTTTGAAGGTGCTACTCTAAGTAGCCACTTCACAGTAGCAATGCACTGTCTGAGAAAAAGAAATTTATCAAAGTGTCATTACAGTCAAATCCACCCAGAGCAAGAAAACTCAGGTTGTCATACAATACCAACAACTCTAATAAATTAAGATAAAAAAGAAAGAGGAGTTAACAGATTATTTTGAACACACAAAGCAAAGGAACAGACTTAGCAGATCCAGATGCTTGTATTCTCTTACATTTCAGTATTAAATGTGCAAGTCTTTATCATACTCATGTATTACAGGATTTGTTTACAGAACTTTTTGAAAAAAAAGAAAAAACAAAACTTTTGTTAAAATCCTTCATGATACATTTATAACTGTTTAGAATGAATCTAATACATAATAGTTTAATAGCATAAAATTAGTAACTACTTGTTTTCATGTATCTTGCTGAATGTATAACAAGAGATCCAATTGCTAGCCTTTTGTCACACACCTGCAGAGTGTGGTCCCCCATTTGTAAGCTGACACTTCAGCACCCAGACATCTCCCTCTCCCTCAGGAGTCAGCCAACCAAGGGCATAATCCTACTGTTCATCCCACCTGAAAGATGTGGACTTGCAGTGTGGCGGTGGGTGGCAGCAGCAGTTCACACCCCTCTTCAGCAGGGACCTAGAGTCAGTGGTCTCTGATTTCTCCCAAGAACACTTATTCCACTTCTGACATCTGCCTTGATAGAAACTACTACCTACTTCTTCAGCATATCTATTTGTCCTGTGCTTCCCTGAGACTTCTGTCTTTGAGGGTCCATAATACATCCTAAGGCTGCATATATTCTTCACACAATGCATCTCACACGGAATCACATTTTCACCCCATCATATCTATACTATCTTTCACTCAAGTGAACTTTAGCATAAAGTCCAAGCACATGAACATACTCACAGTGTAGAGGTGCAAGGCATGTGAAAATGGGACTCAAATGTATGTTAACCTCCTTTCTGAACACAAGTTTCCCTGCAGAAGAGGCCAGGTGGCATAGGTCCAAACAGATTCTAAGCAGCCACCAAGCACAGGCAAACATAGAGGATGATCAGACAAATAAGAGTCTGGCAGTATGCAGCTGTGACAGTACAGATATTTGAGAGTGATAACCTGCAAGGGAAACCATGCTAGGGGGATTATAAAGAAAGTTGGTTTCTTTCTGAAAATCTAGTTTTGAAATGGGCCTAAAATTTTCAGATTTTATGGATTCATACACTGAATCCCCTTAAATTTGCATCTCCTGAAAAATATTGCATATTTCCTTTTAAGGAGGGGAAATCTGTGTCCCTGAAATTTTTTGAAAATGAGATAGAAAAATCACTATACTGTCTTTTCTGGAAGTACTTTGTTTCTAAAATTAGATGAATAAAAGCCCTATCTTTGCTTAGATACCATATGAACAAGCACAAGAGCAGCTAGATTTATACAATACTCTTTTAGTGCAATAAATCTTTCTGAGCTACTACTTTGTTTTCCTTATTTTCTTAGAAAAAGTTAAAACTAACACTCTTATGACTACTTCTATTAGTCTTTCACAAAACTCACCATTCAATGCCACTGTGTAACCATAAAAATTGGTTTACTACTCTCTCTTTCAAATGAAACTAATGATAAAATAACCATGCAGAACAAAATGAAATCAATCTATGGCTGTGTTAGTCACAGCCATAGCAAAATGCATGCTTGTTCATATTTAGCCTCACAGGGTTCAATAACCGTGGCACACATTAGCTCATATTTGGCATTTGATTAGATCACTGAACTCTTTTTTGCACAGCTGGCATAAAGAGCCCACCTGCCTAATTATTCACAGATAACTGCAATCCTCCTCCATCTCTTTCCTCTCTAAAAGATCATAACAAACTCCAAAGGCTGGGAACACAGTGACTAATCAGAGATTACCATTAAAGGGCCAGGCAGCAAACAAACTGTGAATATTGACAAGCAGGTGTATAGTCTAAGAGAAAATCATTTAATAAACAAAAGCAATTACTTCAAATAAAGTAGGAATAGCTACTGTATGGGAATAAATGGAATCCTCAACATCAGTTTCATTGCCATGAACAGTTCAATTACAGTCAGACATGAAAATGGGCCAGTGGATTGGTTTATATATTGGAAAGCTGTGAAAGAAAAGGAGACAGATACTATCCTACATGGTTGTTTCTCAGTGCAAACTGCATCACACGAATGCCAACATAATATCAATAAGGATGGAAAAAAAAATCTCACAAAGCAGAAAAAAAAACATTTTTCTTGGCTATTTCATCTGGCAGTCTCACAACTGATTTGATATTCCACAGTGAAAGGTGTGGAGAAGTCAAGCAATGGGTAACTAAATTGTTGGCTGGATTATGTTAACTGCAACACATTTTGTTTGAGAACAGGAAAAAAGTAGCCTAGTTTTCTGGGGCGAAACACAAAAAGCAATGAAAAGTCTCAAAACCAAATTCAGAACTGAAAAATTGTGTTAGCGAACTACGGGCCTGCAATATAGTTAATTACCAATGAATTTCAGAGAAAAATGAATAAAAACGTACTCCTGACATTTCATCTTTGCTCAGAAACCCACCCCAGCTTTTCTCCCAGATTCAAAATTTCACCTGAAGGGCACCTGGAGTTTTCTGGAGTGCAACAAGCTAATTCAGAAATAATTTTCATAAGGAGCCCCTGTACTCAGTTCAGTTACCAAGTGTGACATGGCTTCATCTTATTCAGTTATCTGAGCTTCAAGATATTTTATGTTTCTTCATTCTATCCAGCTTTCTAATTCCTTAAACTGGAACTCAATGTGAGGGAGGCAGGGAATTTTTCTTAAAAAGAATGAAGAGGGGGAACCTAAAGCAAGCATTCTACCAACCTATATGTTTTGACATTAAGAGATGTGATTTAAGATCAAAGACTCAGTTTAGTATGCTGATTAAGAGGTTTAAACAGCAAAGAAAGTCATAGACAAAACTGGTAACCACATACTTTCGTAAGACGTAAGCACCAAATAAAGCATCAAGCATTAGCCAATCTATCTTCATCTTGCCAGTGTGCTGCCAGTAAACACTTGTAACCTTTACCTTTTCCCTCACCCAAATATCTCTGGACATCAATAAGGGGCTATTAAGTAATTTATTAAAATACTTAACCTATGTTTGATGTATAACTACTCTTATCAAAATGTCTACACTGTGGTTGTTCTCCCTGGTGCGTTACTTTAAAAGCCCTTTAAAAAGATTTTTGATCTGCTTCAGGGCCAACAATGGTTTCAGAGCTTGATCCCCATGGCTGGGACCAAAGCAAAAGTAAAATTTCTTGGTTTGGTAAACTATTTTAGTTTGCTCACTACAGCAATCTAAATCTAGTGACCTTAGGGTGAGATCTAAAAGATTCGACAAATCACAATAATTCTGACATGTATCTGTAATATTACATTAATGATACTGCAGTTGTGGCAGAGGTGGGGGCTGCAGGAAGTAACACTGAGCAGACGTGAACAGCATCTGCTCCCAGAGTCTTTTAACCAGTCAGATTGTTATAATTGTACAGATAACCACACCGGAGGATGCTATGAGAACATATGCACAGCGTAAGTGGAAATACAGCAAATCATATCTACAGAAGGTGAGGGAGTACAGCGAGACCTACATAGTCACAATACAGAAAAAATCTATCACTGTTTACATCATAATTTGGCATCTGTGCTTATCCAGTCCTTATTTTGAAGATGCAAAGTGACAGATGCAAACAACAATATGAATAAAAGGCAAGATTTATTTCAATGCTTTGTAGATTAGAAACTGTAATTAAAATCTTGCCAATAGTCAAAAGCTTAGCTAGAAAAGAAACTAAAGCACTTCAGCAAAATCTCTGCTTATATTTGATCAGTTTAGATTTTGGTCATTTGAAGAGAGCATAAGGAGAGGAAGTACGTATATACATATATATATAATATCTGTATACATTCCAACACTGAAAAATGTACAAAAAGTTTTGGGTTGCTTTTCAATTGAAACTTCAGTATTTCAGCCACTGCTACTCATAAACAAACATTAAACTACAGAAAGAACCAGAGAAGACAACTCAGAACCTAAAAAAAAAAAAAAAAAAAAAAAAAAAAAAAAAAATAAAAGAAAAAAAAAAAAAAAATCAGTCATAAATACATACATATTTATTAAAAATCCAGGAGTGAATACTGGTGTAGATTGAGGGTTCGGCTTCAAGATTGTCAGTAGTGATTTATCAGCCTCATTAACTGTACTTTCTAAATTCAGCAGCTACATCTACCTTCCTGTAACTAGAGAGACTCAAGCAACCAAAACTGGTTCCACAAACAACTTTAGCAACAAAGCTGTACATTACTCAAGCTTACATGGTTTTCTACAGTTTCCTTTTATAAATAAGCTATAAAGTCTCAAACACTATACTTCACCATCCAGTATGGTGCAACTGTTTTTAAAGCAAGATTAATTGCACACTTACTGTTTGGTCTTTAATTTCCATGGGTTTCCTGCCATGCTTCAAAATCCCAACATTGATGGCAAGGAGACTTATCTGGGTTTGGTTTCTATCCTGTAACTCCTGTAAGATACAGGATCCTACATGAAATACAGCACTCCTATCAGTTTAGCTTTCTGGTTGATGAGGCAGCCATGCAACTCCAAATATCAATCATCTGCTACACTGAAGATACAAGAGCACAGACACTGCTAAGAACTGCCTAAAAGAGCCTCTATTTACTTACTGGCCCCAAGGGCAGAACTCTTTGTGATAATAACCCTCTACAATAGAGACACTACTGTTACTCAAAAAGGTGAAATCTCATGCAGCACTTACTCTGTCGTCAGTGAATCACAAACTCCAAAACAGTCCAACAAAAAGTGGTTTACGTGTGCATTCTCTATGGTGGTGGAAATAACCATTCAGAATGTATAAGACTTGATGAAATTTAAAATCATACAACAACAGAATAAAAATCATGAAGGTCAAGATCAACAGGCAGGGAAGTTACATTCACTTACTAGCAAAGGCACATTGCATTTCTTAATAGCTATTTTGTCAGTGCTGTCACCCTTACTAACAAGGGAGTAGGGCAACAATCTGCTTCCTTGGTAAACTATTTGGAGGTGCTGCTGCAGGAAAGGGCATCTAGATCAGTCCCCTGCTTTGTAAAGTGAACTTCCCATAGCATGCACTGAGAGAAGAAAAATCCTGCTCCTGTAGCTGCCCAGCTTTTAACAGAGGATGAGGTTTCGTAGTGTCAGCACAGAACCTGGCACCCGCCATCGTAGGGGCTGGTGAACGACAGCAGCTTTTCTCTGGAGCACAGCAGCAAAGGAGGCAATGAAAACCTGTATGGTAGGAGCCATTGCCAAGGACAGTTTCGCTTGCAACAAGCTGTTACAAGCTGTCATAGCAATCAAAGCACATCCCCTGCCTTTTTTCCCTGAAACCCAGTTTAAATCTAGGCCAGCAGAATTATTCCCACAACTGGAATGCAGCATCACAAATTTCCATACAGGCAGACAGATTAGGAATTAATAACAAAGAACAGGTAAGATGTTCTTCAAAATATTTATCATCTATTTGACACAAAAATAAGAGGTACAAGACAAAGAACTAAATGTAGCTTGTCTCACCTGCAGACACAAGGGAGACAACCACAGCAGAAGCAGACAGAAAGGACTTAAAGAGGGTATTAAGTCATCAGCATTAACAATAAACTGTATGACATAGCAGCCAAGCAGTCTGTGCAGTTTTGGGGGGAAAAGCAGGAGTAAAGCGCTGTTTGGGTTAGCTTTAGCACTACTCCATACCTTTACCTTCTCAGTGAAGTGCTATGTGGTACTTAGAGTCACGTTATTCTTGGTTTAGATCACCTCAGATCACAACTGACTTGTGCAGGCACCCAATACTGCTAATAGAGGACACACATCCTCTGCAAGGAGCTTATGATTTGAATTTAACATAAAAGACAAGATTTGGAAAGACAGTGAGGGCATAAGTAACACAAAACAAAGAACCCAATACCAGTCAGAATTACAGGTAGTGATTTTAGCACAACAAAAGCTTAATTGTTTGTGATGTTCTGTAACCTCCACCAAAAGAAAAAAAAAAAAAAAAAAGAAAAAGAAAAGAAAAGTAAGTTTGAACAGGAACATGATAAGAAATAATGAAGCAGCTTTATTGAAGTTTCTTTCAAGCATAAAGGGCAGCTTGGGAGAAAGTGGTATGAAAAGTTGAAAGGATGGGAGCAGAAACTAGTGAGATCTGAGATAGGAAATGACCTCTTGGGGAAAAAAACAACTAGAAATGGCTGGGGATAGGCTTTGAAGTGCCTTGAAAGTGAAAGGAAACTGTTTATGTGTGAGGAGCAGTGAAAGAGGAGACAGAGGAAGAACCTGAGCAAGAAATGACTCAGTTGAAACAGTGGAAAATTCTCTCTGTAGGACATCTCTAGTAGTATGAATGGAGCAAGGGTGCAACTGGAAAGGTTACAAAAATACTTTAGCGTAACAATGGGACTCTGGACAAGAGATTCCATGTGACAGATTAAAAAATAAATAAAAATAAAACTCATTCTCACTCACTACTTGCAAGACTACAACTGAGACCTTACTCCTGGTTCTAAGATCCATCACATCATAGAAAATTTTTAGATTTCAGGCCTCAATGAGTAGTGATTATCCACAGCAACTTAAAGTGTGGAAGAGGTGAAAAGTGGGAAGATTTAAAGCTATGATTTAGCCATATTGAGCTAACTAAACACCTGTGAACAGATATGAGGGGCACAAGGCAAAATTTTAGATTGGACAAAAGGAGACACAGAGAATAACAGGCAACTGACACAGAAAGGTTGCTGAATTTGAGTATGAAACTACCAAGAAGTAGTTGAGAGCAGGAGAAGAGAAGGTGACCATGGAAAACATCCTGCGCAGCACTACCGAAGGAAGCGCTTTAAGAAGTACATTCTCATCAACACTTAAATAGATCAAGTACTGGGAACACAAGAAATTAAGGGACTTCCTCAAAACACACTGACAGATTGACCACAGATAAAAAAGAAGAAGCTTTTCAGAATTGTCTCCTAACCCCAACGATGTCCACAGCTCCACACTTCTGTTATTTCTTCAACAAATTAGCTTTATGCAAATACAGATCACTAACATCTGAAATCTCAGATACTTCAAAGGCAGTTTGGTTATTGCTCTAGTTGTAGATGTTAAGAATCTAAGATGATATAAACTGGATTTCCAACCAGTATGCTGGCCACTCTACTGAAGTCAGGGGAGTTAAATCAAAGTAAATGTTGTTTATTATTATTATTTTTACTACTGAAACCACGACAACTGTGGCTTAAGTGATACAACAGTATGATACAAAACCAGTATTTCCTACAGCATGAGCTAGTCTAACATAAGATTTAAGAATAAACCACAGTGCAAAAAGACTGCAGCCTTAGATTATAGCATTGCTAAATGGCACACAGAAGTCAGGCCATATTTTACAGCACAGAGCATAGATTTTTCTGTTGTCTTGTGCAGAACCTTAACTACCTGTCCTGGCTTCATACCTATTTAAGGGACAATCGGTAAACTGCAACTGAAAATGGGACTAGTACTGAATGCAGTTTAAAGTGGGGGTTGACAAGATGCTGCCTGTACTCTGGTTTGGTTTCAGAAAGTTACTGCAATGTTTGTCTCTTGTACAATAGCTGCCTTTTCCCTCACCCCTCGCCATTCCCTTCAAAATGTCCACAGAAATTGGGAGCAACACAGAAACTGCTGTGCTGAGCCAATATGAGCAGAGGATTGCCTGTACTTGGCCAATTCTCCTTAAACAAAACAGGGCAAGCCTAGAGCTACCTTGCAACAGCAGCAGGCAAACTAGATGCCTGCAAGAGACAAACTAACCAATTTAAGCAAATTTTTTTCCGAAAAAAACAGAGAACTTTCATGAAATTGTATTTGTGAAGTATCACTCAAGTTCCTAGAGCTGATAAAATAAGATATACTAACAGGCATATGGTTTTTGACAGTTAAATATATTTCATAACAAAGAAAAAACAATGCTCAAGCCTATTAAAGGAATATTTACTCAGCAGTGTAAATGAACACTGTGTCCATCAATCTCAAGCACTCATCTGAGTAACAGTCAATTAACTCTGATCACTTCAAGTGCTGACAGGCACCAAAATGATTGGAATCTATCTTTCCTAACAAAAATAAATGAGTAAGTTGGGAAAAAAATGTATTATTCTAGCTTAGTCCAAAGAAGATGCTGTACAATAAGAAACAGGTAATATTCAAAGACTTGGTACTTCTGTCCTGATTTATGAAAAAACATTCCTGCCATTTGAAAGAAAATGGAACCAGCTTGCATAAAATGCACACACTTGACTCCAAAACTTTGCAGTGCTTGCATGCTGAACCTCCATAACCTTAGGTAACCTCCTAAATTCTCAAATATGGGCAGAAGTGCATCCCTCATGCTCTTCCTTTCAGTCTGTCATCATAAAGCTCATAGAGACAATGGTTCTCCTCAAAAATGTCTTCCACAAACATGAAAGCAATTCCAGCCTCCAGGAAGATCTTCAAATACAGTTCACAAACCACAAGAAGCCCTATCAAGCAGTGTTCACTCAGTCCTGAAATATTACTATACCCTGCAGCATTTGGATAGCACTGTGATTTATTATGTTTATGTTTCCTGTATGGAACTATGTTAACTTAGGCACCCATCTCTGTAACAGACAGGGAGGGAGAGAGAGAGTTCGTTCGTTCTTATCTTTCCTTCCATACACTTGTTACTTTGGATTTTTTCCTACTGTGCTTGTTAAATTCTTAAGTCAACGTGACATGGTTCACACATGTAAACTGAAGTACATGCCTAGGTATCTGCAGGATCAAGGTCTTGCTAATTCTGGTACCTATTTCTGTCTCTTTCTAAGTCTTATCTCTCCTAGTTACTATCAATTCAGTAACAAAACATTTAACATCATTCAAAAACAGCGTTAAAAATACATTGATTTATAGAAAAATGCACACAAAGAGTGTGCATCTTTGACTACTGGATTTCAAGGTAGCTTCAGTTAATGTATCTTTGGGTCAGGATTACTTTTATTCTAGTGTGCTTAATGTAAATTACCTGGCACCATAAAGTAAGAGTACAAAACCTTCAAACCTTCAATACAAATTTAGTGACTAGTAGAACAAGTGCAGTGCCACACATGACCACAAAGCATCCTCCACAAGTACAATAACATTGAGCAATCTGTATTAGGATACTGATCCCATTGACACTTGAATACCTTTAAAAAAAATTTAAAATCTGCTGCTAGTTACTGCAACTTGAGAATGAAATGGAATTTAGAAGTCAAAGGATACTTTAAAATTCACCATCAGCACATTCTACACAAAGTCATAAACGGTACAATATGACAGGAAAAACTGTATCCTAATAGTGTACAGGCCATGCAGTCTGTGTACCAAAGTAGCACATTGTGTATTCTGTGAATATCTGATTTGCTCAGTGGTTTAGCGCTCTCGTTAAAAACAAGAGTGCTAGGCTTCAAAGTATGGCCTTCAGCTTGTGGTCACAGTAGCCTTCCATGGATAACTAGCAAAGATCATGCAATAAAAGCTAAAACATCCTCAGAAGAGACAGAAATGTCAGAAAATAACAAGGAAACTGAACTGCTTCAATGAAGTGCAGTCCTAGAACTTCATCCTGGAAATCTTAATCTGGACCTTCTAATACTGAGTTCCATTAATAAATACAAAAGCTGAATAGAAAGCATCATCTGCATCCACAGCAAGGGAAAAAAAAATATGTAGCCCTCAAACACACTAAAATGGCAATGATATCTTTATGTTTCAAAATGTTAAATCATGACTTCGAAACACATGAAAAAGCAAAGGAATTTTAAAATATAATTTTGTTTCTGTAAACATACATATTTATATATGTATACACTTACAGATAGATATAGACAGACAGGTAAAGCACTTTCTTTTGGCTAGTTTTTAATCTATCCGTCTCGATGTCTCTGCATCTCTGTAGAAATGATTTGTCTCTTTCTAACCCCTTCTCCATTTACTATATGAAACTTGATTAAATAGGCATTAATGACAGAGAAAGTATAAACTTTTCTCTTTGCTCTTCATTTTTGACACAATGATGCAATAATGCCTCTTAAGGAAATGCTCCTATATTCCTTCTCCAAAAATTTCTCTCATTTAGAGTAGCAGTCTTTTATCGTCATCAGAGTTTTGATTGAACAGAAATTGCAAGATCAGGTATTCTCTTAGTTAAAGGAAGGTAAAAATGGCTTGGAGGGCTGCCATGCTGCTCCCAATCCACTGAATTGCACATTTGCACAGTCTTGTCAAATCACAAAAGCTGTGGCACTGGCATCGTTCTCCCCTTGGGGCACCAGTAGCATAAAATGTTATGTATTTATGAACACATAGGGTTTGGGGGATGAATACAGGGCAGAGAATGCTGATGAGGCCCACAGGCAATGTGGATCAACATGCATTTCTACACAGGGACCATATATCAGACTCTGCTGCTTGTACCACCAGAGTGGCTTTTTTTCATCTTGGCCCTAGTTTAGAAGGAAAGAGAAAGGTAGGAAGAGCCTACTACATCTACATTAAGCACTCAACTGAATGAGCTCCCACATAGAGGAAAACCAGGCTCTAAATATTCATTGCATGTCGAAATTCTGCTAAGAAATCCCTAGACCGCTGCAGAGCTATTGAGGATCAAGGCTTTGGCCATAAAATTGCACTTAGCTGCATTTCACATGACTGTTGCACAATGCATAGCACAGGTTAACCTTAAAAGACAGATTCAAAAATCTTCAGACTTAATAAGTATTAGAAGCCTAAATGCTCCACTGATCCAGATGCTTGTTAAAAAAGTTTATTCAGGTTGCAGATGCCTAAAGGGATCATACGCTTTAGAAAAACATCTCTTAACCATGGGATATCTGTACCATCTAGAATTTTGCGTATATCTTTATTAAACTGTAACAGTCAAAACACAACAGCCTTCAAAAATAAATTCTGATGAATGTCATACATACACTTAAAGTGTCCCTTTTATGAAAGTGAAAGTCTATCAGATAGCAAGAGAAAATTAGACCAAATTACAAATCTGTTTCCTCTCACAATGTATCCTCTGAAGCTTTCAGACAAACATACTCTCTTGATATGCTGCTTCAGCACAACTGTTAGAAAAAAATGCTCTCTATATCATGCCATACCGTATCCAAACTAAATAGTTAAAGGACATCATTTGTCAGAGTGAATTAACAAATCTGGCAAATGACTAATCCAATGGGGAATCACAGATATGTGTTCTCACATTAAGTGATCAAATGAAGGGCTAAGGACAGTCCTTGAAATGGAAGCAATTTTTGGATTATTGGTTAACAATTTCAAACAATATTGACTCCAGGGAAACTGCCTTCCTAATGAAACCAACAGCTCACAGAAAGAGAGCTTACAGGGTCAAATTTGTAATTATTTTTTTGCTGAGTATGTTGTTTCCCAGATTAAAAACATCTTTTTTGGAAACCTTAATCAAATTATTTGCATATATATGGTTTTATTTATTTTCACAAACATTTGATTTTTGTAGTGATGTTAGATGCTCATATGATTCATGTTCCTGGAGTCCAAGCCCAGTGAAAGCAACTGCTCTTTTATGAAGACCACAGTGCCCTTAGGCTATAATTTAAATTGCTAAGTAGTTTTCTGCCCATTTTTACAAAAACATATAATAGTTTTTAATGCTCTACGTCTTAATGACATTTACCTTATTACCCTTTGGTGACATGCTTCATTGTTATCTTTTTTTTTTTTTTTTTTAACAGAAATCAGAAGGTTAGAGGGATAAACATTCAGTTGATATACGTTATAACTATTAGGATATTGATCTCTAATGAAGTCATATGCCTTTTCACTACGGTGCTATCCTTATCTTGCACTAAAAGCCAGTACAACTGGCTTCTATTAGCACCATGGCAGGAGCATCACCACCCAGCTTTAGGATAGCTCTAGCAGATGTGAGGAGACCTCTAAACGAGTGACATTAAATAGTCCCATGGCTGACAGTGTCATTACTGCAAGCGCGGCACATGGTAACACTGCCTCCCAAGCTCTGGGCTGAGCAAGCAGAAGGCATCTGTGGGCACAGGAGAGGCCATGGTACATAGCAGCAGGGAGATTGCCCAGGGGCTGCAGAGACAAGAAGAGGTCATGGGAGGTACGGCAGGGCCACCCTGCAATGCCAGCCACACGTTGGTTCTTTAAAACTGGCAAACTGAAGCTGTAAGTATTTCTCATTTTCAGTTCCAGTGTATGCAATACTACTGGCCACAGACTGGAGGACTTACATCGGTTGTTGGAAAAGGAAGCCCCTACCATTTGTAATATCCTTCTTACAAGTAGCTGCCTGTCCACACATTTTGCTCCCACAATAAATTCTTTCAGAAGAGAGTAGGATGGAGAGAAGCAAAAGAGAAAGACTACGGTAGGAAGACAGACAAAACCAAAGACACCACTTATACCAGACACAGAAACTGAAAAGTTTCCCGCACCACACCACTCTTCTGCCCTTTCATGTATTTACGTACAGCCCTGGCATGAGACACGGAGTTGCCTGCCATAGCCGCCAGCAATGACAACCCTGAGCTTGTTAGACCATTATGCTAGAATGAAAATCCTTTGCCACAGATCTGCATCATCTGCTTTTGGTACATTCATCCATAGCACCCAAGTTTGGGGTTTTTTTTCCTGCTTGGCTTCCCATCACTGGAAGTTGATATGCCCCACCCAAGCACGATGACATACATGTAAACCACAAGATCCTTAATAATAATCTAGAATTACTGTGTTTTCACCAAATGCTCAGAAGCCCCCTACACTGGCATACTCCAGCTTCAGATCGAACAAAATGCTTCCCTCCCATGCAAATTCAACACTGTCAGCAATTCTGAAGGGAGGAGGAATAGGAAAAAGGCAGGAGGGGGCTGAGCTCAAACTCGCCCAAAGGTCAGTCCCAGTCTTAGTCCTGGACAGCAGTCCCCAGGAGAAGTCATGCAACAAGGCCTTTCTAAAGCCTCCAACACCACCATTTCATACAATGCACATGGTGACAAAAAATCTAAGTGATTTAAGAAAAAGCCACTCAACTTGCTTATAAATGCAGTTAGTCCAGTGTTGGTAGCAAATAGACAGGTCAGATGTCAACAGGTCTACTGGAGACTAGATGAGATGCATTGCTTAACTTCTGAAGAACCCAGCTATGTGTACACACACACACACACACATTGAAAAGGATCCATAAGACTAAATAAGACATGGAAAAAGGAGGACAAAAGAGTTAATTTCAAATTTTTCTTTCTATGAATTTGAAAAATAATAATAAATTGCTGCACTGAAAATAGTTTTATTCACAAATGCTGGGTCAATTATTTTTCTTAACCTCTGAAGAGTACCTCCAGGAAATTATACCGGGCCAGAGATAAACCAAGTATAAACAAACATAGTGAAAGTGTTCAACACAAACCAAAATAAGGATGTGATACAATGTCCTCTGTGTGGCTTCATTTTTTTTAAAGATGAAATATATTTTTAAAATTACAACAATTTCAAATAGACAGAGTCTAAATGTGTTTCTGCAATAACTACAATCATATCCAACAGTATAAGAATACACAGTAAGAATTAAATAAACTTATTTGAATGAGAATAGAATTGTTTCATAATATTAACCCACAGCATCATTCAGATAATATTTTGTCATTAATCAGAACTTACCATATTGATTGGATCTACTGGGCCAATGCTGTTAACATAGACATCTGTTTCAATTACCGTAGTTCTCACTAAACAAAACAGTAACCATAATAATTATATACTTAATTAACTCTGTACATTGTTAGTGTAATTTAACCCCTTTACTAAAACAAAAACAAATCTGATATTCTTTTATTAGATTCAGAATAATTAAATCTCTGGTTTGTTCATTCTGTGAAGGACCATATATGACTTGGCTCTCTTATTCCATACGAATTGTTAGAATCATCAACATGAATTTTTTACTTCTTAATGCAATCTCCATCTGTGCTTTGTGAACAGATATAAGATAGTTATAAAAGGTTTAAAAGGTAAAGGAAAAAAAAAAAAACCAAGAAAAAAAACTGTCTTCTAACACAAAAATTTAATTGTAAACAGAATAAAAATGCTTGGAAAAATTGCTCGTATAACAAACCATGAGGTCTGGGAGCAGATGTGTTTATCAGCTATAAGGAATCAATATGCAGTGCTTTCTGTCAACTCCTACTGAAAACATGTAAAAAAAATAACATAACTTTTCACCACAGATTTCTTCAATTCATGCAACTATAGCACACCTAAGGATTACTAATGTCCTTTCATCAGCTTGATTAATACACTGCTTCAAACACCAAATTGAAAGCTCCTCAAGTGAAGTCATTTAAAAGTTAAACATTTCCAAACTTATTTTTCTTTAAAAACACAGGGAAACCACTCTCACTGGGCAGACAAAAATTATCTGTTTTAAAAATATATTCTCTTACAGAATACACTCTCACTTTGTGCACTTACAGAAGGGCACAAAGTCTAAGTGACTTCCAGTGAAAGTCACATATGAAGTACAGGTGGCTCTGATAATTCAGTTTTTTCCTCTTAACTGGTTTATAGGGGAAAAAAGTACAAACAGAAGAGGTCAGGATGTATTTTAACTTCATCAATTTAGCAAGCATTTTCTTTGTATTGGAGAGCCAGAATGTGCACACAAGAGGACATATACCCTAGTCCCAGGTTAATAATAAAGCTCTGCTGGTCTGTCTTTCATGATCTGGCATGTTAAAATGAAGCATCTCTGTCCATCTGCAGATGAAAAAAGTGGAAAGTACAAACAAAAAGACACTTTGATTTCATAGAAGAGGGACCCTAAGTCATCAGATTTTATTTCTTTGTACTGCAAACCACCAGATTGCCCAAGTGGTCTATAACAAACCTAAAGTGTTAGCTAAGAGGATTTTTCAAATCTCAAAAATCTAAAACTCCAATACACAGAAAGAAACTGGGTATCATTAACATCCTTGCCAGCTACAACAACAGGCAAGATACATTTCCTAAATATTCTAAGATACCTTTTCCCTGCCAGTCTCACTTGGGAGGAAATTCTCCCTGATTCCAAAACCAGTTACTGGTGTGACCCTGAGCCTGACAGCAAGACACACCAGTGAGGTTGCACAAAGGATTTTCTGTACTACCACAGAGCACAGAGTCACTTGATCACCACCCTGTCCCCAGCATGCTTCACAGAAAGTTTAAACAGACTCTGGAAACCACTTTATTTCCTGGGGGAAAAAAAAAGAAGTACTTTCCTGAGTTGCAAATGTTTTCAATATCTGCAGGGCTCATAAAGGAAGGGAGGCAACACAACAGCTCATATCCACAGACCAAAAAATCAGAGTAAAAAAAGTATGTAATGCACGTGTGTACATACACATATGTATAACATATTTTACGTACTCCACATCTTGCAAACAGATACCCTCGTCCTTTAATTTTGCAACCCTATTTATCTGTGTAACAGCAACCCCACTGCTAGACTAGAACACAAGGGGGTGGATCAAATGTATCTTGCCTCATTGCTCAATGCTGAATCCACTATTTTTTTCCCTGTATTAGTAGGAAATGTTAATTCTCCTCAGCGTTAGGAAATCTTATTTTATTCTGAGGTTCAAGTCTTTTACTCCAACTTTCATCACTGCCTAGCCAGATATCAAACCTCTTCTTCAGACACAAGTACCTACACGCAGCAACTAAGGCCACCTCCGAAACTAGCTTTTGGTATGCTGAACAGTTCATACTGCATACTGCAAATGCAACCTACAGGTAATCTGTTCAGCTTTAACTTCTAAACTTGCTCCATTGTTTCCAGATCCATCTTGAAACGTGAACACTAGAACTGGAAATTTTTGTAATAGTGTTATCAGTGCTGCTTCAACATTTCCAGATTTCTACTTGTGTTCCTTTTCAAAACTGGACTTATCTCAGGACAATGCTCAGGGGTTGCATATCTAAGATCTTACACTACACAAAATATCTAAGTTTTCCCCTAAATCACTGCTTTACTATGCAGAACTTCTCACCTTGAAATATGACCCATGGGCTTCCTCCCCCCCCCCCCTTTTTTTTTCCCCTTCCAATTTTTGTACCTCCAGTTTTACTGAAGGAGCTGATTACTCTGCAGATACAGCCTCTCCTTTTCCAACAGTCTTTGTGTCATCTGCCAACTTTACTACAAAAACACATTGCTGAAATCATTCGAAATACCATTATTCTTGATCAAGCCTTTCCTATGAGACTCCACTATAGACAGCCCAACCACTGGTATTTCCTTATTAACAACTAAATTCTGAGATCTGTCAGCGAGCCAGTTTTTAATGGGGGCTGTGTCAATTTTATGAAATTCCAGCTTGCAGCGAGGAGCACTTGATCTGCCACAAGGACTCTCCTGTAATGTGCCATGGAGTTCAATTTGCCTTGTCCATACTGCTCTGAGTAAGATTATTAGAGCTATTAAAAGCCAGTGAAGAGTCTGAAAATCTGCCTCTGTTGAAATTATTTTAATTGACCCAAATGATCCAGAGAAAGAGATCCAATTCGAGAAGACTGGAAGAGCTGTTTTGTTACCTTAGTTCTTCAGTATGGTACAGAGCAAAGTACTTCTGTGAATTAGAAGAAAGAATTAATTCTTCTCTTGTTCTTGAACTAGAAGTGATATGAGTCCATGAAAATGACAAATGCTGGAGGAAAATACATTCTTGATACTAATTTCACATCCATATAATTACTATTGTTCATTTACTCCCCACAAAGAGCTAACAGAAAAAGATGGTTTGAGATTTTTCCACTGTGAATGCTTCTTATTTTACTTTAAAAATTTGGTATTAGCCTTGAAAACACTACAAGTAGGAAGAAGGTTATTTAACACATTCTGTGTGAAGTGCAAAACAGCACCATAAACTTACAGAAGCTTCTAAGGAAAGGGAGAAAGGGCTTGCACACTGTAAACATTTACACTGAAAGACAATGTAAGCCAGACTATAGTAAAGTCAGGAGGTGAGAGAACAGTAGATTGCATAGGTGGGGGGTGGGGGGGGAAGAGAGGAGCACCAACGGGCAGCTGCCCCCAACGGATACTTCGTCAGCTCCTAATGTAGCTGAAGCACACAGGGAACATGTTCGCTAAGCCTGATCTAGAGAGACCTACTCACACTTCACTAGACTAAACTTCTCTTCTGGTTTAAAAGGTTTGACTGGTATTGAGCATCATCTAACACAAGCACATAGCTAAGGACAGGTTTGTACCAAGAAATAAATATAGTAAATAAGTGACTCTTGTGCCTGGAATTCAAGAGCAAGAATTAACTTCCCAAGAAGAAACAAGACCTGGAAAGAAGTCTCCCTCAGCAGGCATGGACCACAACCCACCCTTCTAGTAAGGGATGATGCTGCATAACCCCCAGGCCGTGGTGGGTTGACCTTGGTTGGACACCAGGTGCCCACCAAAGCCGCTCTATCACTGCCCTCCTCAACTAAATAGGGGAGAGAAAATGTAATGAAAGGCTCATGGGTCATTATAAGGAAAGGGAGAGATCACTCACCAAGCGTCATGGGCCAAATAGATTCAACTTGTGGAAAATTAATTTATTACCAATCAAATCAAAGTAGGGTCATGAGAAAATAAAAACAAATCTTAAAACACTTCCCCCCTACCCCTCCCTTCTTCCCAGATTTAACTTT
>NW_009596631.1:0-213 GCF_000690535.1 Cariama cristata
TATGCCGATGGACTGGCGACAGCTCTGCTGCTTTCAGCTGTCTCAGGAGCCCTTTTGCTGGGGTCCACAGAGAGAAGCAGCAGAAGAACTCAGGCTCAAGGGCTTTCCAGAGCAGCCCCGTCAAAGGGGCCGTATCCACCCCCTGTGAGAGCACTTTGGGACCGCTGAACCCAACCAGGGACCTGCGTGACATTGCAGGTGAGACAGACACTG
>NW_009596631.1:269-927 GCF_000690535.1 Cariama cristata
GATGCCGGCCGCGTGCCGTACCCTACATTAGCCCCGGGGACGGCGGTGCAGCTACGCATCTGAAACATATCGCCGCTGCAGGGTGCCCCGGCGGAAAGGGCGAACGCACTGCGCCGGCATCCAGCCTGCAGGATCGAGGATGGAGCTCCTGCTCTGTGCCATCGGCATGGCCACGGTCGGCCTGGGGTGACCGGGTTGGACTGTGGCATTCCAGAACAGACGTGGGCAGGCAGGACCTCCAAGCCTGTCCCTCAGGGGCTGCGTGATGTCTGGACTCCCCCCCGGGTCAGGTACTGCCGGTCCTCGACGAGAGCAGGGTTGTAACCTGAAAACTGGACTCAGCAAGTAATCACAAAGTCCTGCTTTCATTGCTAATGCCCAGAAAACTGGCCTTCATTTCCAGACACCCAGTTGCCGGAGGCTTCCCACAGCTGACAGAGCATGGCCACAACGACAAAGGAATTGCTCGCTGTGGATAGCCAGCTAGGAAATAAGAAACCCCACCATAATCCTGGCAGCAAACATCCACAGTTCATCCAAGGGCTCAGACTTTCTTAACTTGCTTAGCTATTTATTTTTAACTTCCCCTTTTCATCCTTCCCCGTCCCCTGGGCTCCTGGTGTATCAGTCACGGGAGGGAGCTCGGGGTGTCCGTACA
>NW_009596632.1:0-26878 GCF_000690535.1 Cariama cristata
GGCCCCAACACTGAGCCCTGAGAAACACCGCTTGTGACCGGTCACCAACTGGATTTATCTCCATTCACCACCACTCTCTGGGCACTGGCCAGCCAGTTTTTCAACCAGTGAAGGGTATTCCTGTCCAAGCCATGAGCTGCCAGTTTCTCCAGGAGAATGCCATGGGAGACGTTGTCAAGGCCCTTGCTAAATTCCAGGTAGACCACATCCACAGCCTTTCCCTCATCCACCAAGCGAGTCACCTAGTCATAGAAGGAAATCAGGTTGGTCATGCAGGACACACCAAGGGCAAGTATGAACTGCAGTGTACTAATTTTGAAGTAAGCACTAACCAGGGATAATATGCTATCATGACATGAAAGAAATGTTTTGTTTAGAGATTCTAACAGGTTCAAGCTGTAAAATCATGTTGCCTTTGCTGTTTATACTTGCCATAGACATGACATAGGTATAATAAAAGGAGAAAACTTGTAGGGTTTAAGCATTATTGCAATAATCAGTAATGTTATTTGAAAATCCCACTATTTTCCAAATCATCCAGGAGCACATCATCATCAAAAGGAAAAAAACCAAGGACGAGGCAAGAGGAACTGTGTTTTGAGAACAGGAGGAACTGTCTGTTCGATCACGCGCCGGGACTTTGCATTGCTAAGGCTTATCTTAATATAAACAAGTAGAATATAAAAATACATGCTTTCCCTTAATAAAGAGTCTTCGCTTGCTGACATGACTCGGAGTCCGTGCTGTTAATTGCTGCAAACATAGTATTTTCTTCTGCCTATCTCCACTATGTTATAGATAATGAGATATGAAAAACCTGACACTTTCAATGCATATTTTTCCAACTTCCTTCTCATAGTTACACATTCCCTCTCATATTGATTACTTAAGCTGCCTCTGCAACTCCTGTTTCAAAAATTTTCTTCGTCATAATCTTACCTGTCAATTCTATTTTACCATGACTTCATGACTTATGTTACCAGTATTGCAATCATAATGCAATCATAATATTATATTAAATATCTTTTTCCTCATTTGACTGCTTTTGACAGTCCACTTAGCAGTTGTGCAAAGTCTCTGACAGCAATGCTAAAGACTTCCATTGGACTTTATTTTAGCTTAGATCAATAAAAAACTAATAAAAAAATGCTAAATGCTTGGCTACTACATAAATTTACAAGACACTACGTAAAATTACATTTAAAATTTTATAATAGAAATCTATTGTTAAAGTCAGTGCTGCTATTATCACTACTGAAACAGCATTTCACAACACACACATATACATAGCATGTCTAACGAGTCCGTTACACAACTTTCATCTATGCCTTCTCACAAGAAATTGCAGTTTTTCATATGTCATACATTCTGATTACATTGTTTATTAATCTTTGTTCTACATATGCTTGATGTACTTTCTAATATGTTTTAAGTTGATTTTGCACACTGCACTGCTTGGGGTTGTAAACTGGCCTTTTATTTTGTTTGAAGTGTTATGTATAAAGTTGCTCAAAATGAATATGACCAACTCTATGAAAAAATCCATGCTAAATGTAATGAAAGCTGTGGGATACCCTTAGTTTCACACTTTCTCTCCAAACAGTCTCAGTACTTGCAGAAAATCCCTCCAATTGGCTTTTATATGATCCTTGTTAGAACAAACGCAGTCTCAAGGCTTAGGCTCTGTTTTTAATATTGTTGTGCCTGAAAAACATAAACATCAGGCTATGATGGCAAATAACATATAAGTTAATAGTAGACTAACCAAAATAATTCAGGAAATACCTGTCAATAAAAGATGACAATGAAATAGAGACGCTGCTAGTAACATTTTACCAGGAGAGTTACTAAACCTAACGTGTTTCAAAATTTTCATCAGCAGCCTGGATAACCAAAAACTTATCTACAGAAAACAATATTGGTAATTTATGAGAAAATGGTAGCTACAGCAGTCATATGAAACAAGACTGTTTCTTTGATAAGCTAGGTCTGTTAAAGCCAATGTAGTTATACGTCCAAAAGCAAAGAAGTCAGGCTGTGCAAGAGGTGAGAAAAATTTGAAGTAACTGGAAAGAATGAAAGAAATAACTGAAGACCAAATAAAGTGTCATGCAGTAAAGATGTAGGGTATAGTTCTAGCACACCTCATGCTAATCTAAGACTGAGCTGCTGCAGTTCTGCCTTTCCATCTGCCCCTGCTCCTAATTACTGCCCTTCACTTTCTGCTAGCAGCAACATTCATGTAAGTGTGCCCTAACCTGACTCAGGGAACTGTTCATATTAAAAGGAATAATTGTTTTATGCTGGGTTATTTTTCAGCTCACCTCCCTGACCTGGCTCCTTGCAGGAGGTACTAGGTAAGGGAGGAATAGGATTACATGGCTGAAGCACACAGAAGTCCAGATTTAAATTGACATGGGCTGGCATTAAGTTAAAGAACTTAAAGATTGCATTTCAGTCTTCTTAAAGATTGTATCTCAATCTGTTTTCTTTTGTTTCAAAGTGAAGAACTTTGCTGCATACAAGTATAGAGTCAAGTACTTAATCAGAAAGGATTAGTAAAAGGCTCTTTAATCTAGACATAATAAAGATCCACTGGACATGGAAGCCAGATGAAACAAAAGATCAGGAAATAATTTTCAATGTTAAAGTTGTCAAATAGTTTGATATTGTGATCAATTTTCAGCTAATTAAAACTGCATACTTTTCTTGAAAATATACATGAACTACAAATAAGATAGGTATCTAGGCAGCGATAACTAGACGAAATTTAAATGGCATACTATGTAACCATGTGGTATTATAATGCTTTCTGTGTTCTTTTAACTCTGACTCAGTCGAGATTCAACTTCATGTAAGTTTTCTGTATTACTCTCTCTGGCTATAATTCTCTTCCCAACCATGCAAAAACACTCGCATTTTTTGACATGTTGATTCCCTGAACAAGGTGTAATGCAGCTAGAAACACAAATTATATTATTTATATTATTTAAATGCTGCCATAGAGAAGTTTCTATCCTAAAATACAGCATTACACATATCTATAATCATTGCTTATTAAAAGTTAATCTTTGCTGAATATTTCTGACTTAAAATGGTTTTTATGTGAACAATACTCTGTCCTATAATCTTAATTTGTACTAAAATCATAGCAAGAATAGCCTTTCAACTTAAATAACTTTTTTTCTTTCTGTTTTTATAAAGCAATCAAAGGACGCAGGTAAGAAAATGAAATATGAAAACCTTCTCAACATTTTTTCAAGCTTTGGATAAAAATGTGTTAAACCTCATTTGTACTTCTGCAATCTAATTAGCAGATTGAAGACAGGACTGAATAAGCCATAATATGTATACGTTCTTCAATAGAAATTTTTTGCTCTTTTGAGGAACTCAGATCATTTCTTTTGGAGCATAGGAGCTTGCCAAGTTTGGGTTTTTGGGTGGTTTGTTTTGTTTGTTTGTTTACTTTAAGATAAAGCATTAGAAATTAACCTTTTTATTTAATTAAAAAAAAAGATTCTCCCTTTCCTCTTTCTTTCTTCTCACTGAAACAAAACAAAACAGGGCAAAAACTCTGTCTCACTGTAGTTAATTCTGATACAAACCTGCCTCAAACCTTCAGCCAGTCGGAGGATGCACATGATGTCTCTGACCAGGCATGTTTGAGGAAGGGGAGCAGGGGGCACAAAAAGAAGGTATGTGTTACGAAACAGAGGGGGACATATAAAAGGAGACCTGTGAGGAGGTACGTGAAAAGGCATCATTGGAGAAAAGGGGGGAGGAACGTGGAAGAGGACACTGTTGTGGACACTGCTGGAGATAATCTCTTGGAAACAGGTACTCCTGATGGAGGAGGGATGCTGCTGAGGGACTATGGGCTGTGGAGGATCCACACTGGAGCAAGGACACCCCCAGAGGGACTGTGGCCCACAGACAACCCATGCTGGAGCAAGGAAGCAGTAAGAAGCAAGGGACAGCAGAAAGAAACTGCAGCACACTGACTCCTACCTCATGCATCTCCTGTTGCCTCATTAAAAGAGTCAGGAGGAACCAAGTGTAATGTGTGGTGAAAAGAAGGGGAAAATGAGGCAAGGAAGGGGGAAGCTGAGCTGGGGAAGGAGGAGGAATTGTTTTTTCTGAAGTATTTAGCTATTTATAATCTTCTTTTTCAATACCTGAATTTGTATTGGTAATTGGTATTGCCAATTGGTAATTGGCAATAAATCGAGTGAAATTCCCCAAGTTGAGACTGTTTTGCCTGTGACAATGATTGGAAAACTGCTGGAATTACAAGTATATTTCTTAACAGTGGCAGAGTATCAAAATATTTTAGGAAATTCATAGAACTGTAAAAATTTGATTAGCAGCCCTTTTTATTTTCTGAAACAGGTATTTGCTGGTTTTGTTATTGTGATCATAAATATTCTTTTTGGATCAGAAAAATTAAATTCTCTTTCACTTAGCATAACTAAAGCCTGAAACAGTACAAATCTTTGGAAATCCCCAAAGCTTCAGAAAAACTGCGTAGAATTTTAACACATGGAGTTACCATTCTAATCCTATTTAAACGTCTTTGCTTCTTTTTGTCTGTCTGCAATATTACTACTTGCACACTGCTTTCAAAGCTTAATAAATCACTTGCCATAAAGCAGCAATGTTTCCATGTATCTTATCCATGTATAAACCAAATTATCATCTTAATTAATAAAATGTTACTTTTTTGTGTCCTGTTGCCAGTTGTAGAGCAGGAGTATGATAGTCAGAGGCTATTTGTGGCATGACTGGACTGCAAGAAATACCACGTGCAAGTGTAAATCATATCTTGAAATATGGATTTCAATTTCAGCTTGCATTGCAATTGAAAATATGGATTCTGCAATAACATTATTCATACAACATTATTCTAGATTACATTACTATCTACGAGGTACCTGAAAAAGAAAAGAGATACCTTTGCCAGAGACTATAGTTTTGAATTATTTTTTTTTTTCCAGTAGTTGAGGGACCTTTCCTGGGAGAAAATGAACAAATATATATGCCTCACAATTAAAACATTACAATATTATTTATGGAAAAGCTATATTGTGGATTAGCCTGTGGGAAAAGAGGAAATTGGAGTTAATTCTTAACTTTTATAAGGATATTTTAAGAGCACCTTGTGGTAGGCAATTAGGAAACAGTAACAAATGGATCCACCTGAAAAAATAGGATTATCCTATCAAATAAATTCCTAAGCATCAGACAAATTATTATAATAGAGTATTATATGGGAATAATTATTGAATAAGTAACTGAAATCTAATTCCGTAAAATGGATGTCAGAGTATTTCTGTTAACAACAAAATATGAAGACAAAGAGAAGAAAAAAATGAATTGGTGATCAGACTGAACAAAAGGAGAGCAAAGGAACTATATCAGACCATTCCAGTTTCAAGACTTGGCCATGTTTGTTTGTATCAAGCAATCTACTGGTCTCCCTGGTACAAAAAGAATATGGCAGAGTTAGAATAAGTACATAGACGGACAAACAAGGATAATTAAAGGAATAAAACAGCTTTTGTGCAGGATATGATTAGATGGAATAGCTCTAAGAAGATCATAAAAGACAATCCAGGAGGAAGAAAAGGCCTATAAACTCAGAAGTTATGGAAAGAACGAGGATAAGAAATGACTATTAATCATCTTTTCTAACACAAGAACAAGAAGGCAACGATTAAACTAACTATAGTTTCCAAACAGGAAAAAGGAATTACACAATGTAAAGTTAAGCTGCACAAGTCCTTCTCACAGGATGTTGCTAAGTACTTAGATGGGTTAAAAACTGGTTTTAGATAAAACACATAACTCTCACTAGATTTATTATTATTTTTAACAAAGACACTGTTTCTGGTTCAGAAGTTCCTGAAATACACTTTACTGGAGACAGGGAAAACATACTGAGGAATTACTGCTAGAAACATGTGCTGTCTTTATTCTTTTTTCCTGAGCATCCACAGTATTCACTATCATCAGGCCTCCTATTTATTTAGGAGACCTTGGGTTTATTCCAGTAGACTAATTTGTTTTCTTTACATACAACTCTCTCTTTTACCAATCTTTGCTCACCTTCTGATACAGATCTATGTTATATTGCAGTTCATTATGCTTTTCTGAATGAGATTTTTCTCAATATTTTAATAGCATTTAAAAATACCTGCACAACATTCTACAGTTCACATCATAGAATAGAATAGAATAGAATAGAATAGAATAGAATAGAATAGAATAGAATATTTCAGTTGGAAAGGACCTACAATGATCATCTAGTCCAACTGCCTGACCATACTGTAAAGCAAACCCTTCATGGAACACAGGTGAACGAGTTGGCCTAACATACCTCTATCTGTAAAATCAAGAATTGTGGGATTCACAGGGAGTGTTGCGAGCGACCTTGAACAACATAGCCTTGAAGGAAATTGTCTGAGAAAGTAAGTAATGAAGCAAGCGCAGAAAGTGAGCTGAAGATAAAAATGTTTTGAAGCACAGCTGTGAGACCGAAACTAGAAGACGCGTGTCTTGATTAACAGCACCAATTAAAAGCTTAGCCGCGGCGCGTGGACAGCAGGGGTTAACCAATCCATGAACAAACTAGGGTGCGTGGACAGCAGGGGTTAACCAATCCATGAACAAACTAGGGCACATGGACAGCTAGTGAATCTATATAAGCACAAACTTGTAAACAATAAAGGTCTTTGGTTTTACCCGCTCCAGGGTCCGTGAATCAATCCCTACAAAGAATTTCTGTGAGTTTTTAGAAAAATTTTCTTTTTATGGAGAAACAAAGAGCAGAATATGAGCCAACTCTCTTTTTCCTTGTAATCACAGAAAACTACTTATTGAGGCATATCCCCTTCAGACCCCAGTGGAGATGACTTCCATCTCTAGTGTACACTAAAAGGGAAATTTAAAAAAGTCCTTTACCATACCCAGGAAGTAATTCATTATTTTCAGTAACTGTCTGGTTTCCCTTTTTCTTTGAAATATACAATTGCTTGCTTATGCAAAAATAATCTATTGTATGCATTAACACTCATGGAGAACAAAATAGGTGGTTATTATTAGTAGACAAGTTAACTATTTCACTTTTACCTCCAGGTATCTAGCTGCTGATGGCTGTTTTACATTTATATTTATATATATTGTTGTATGTGCCATTTTGCCTTCAGAGGTAATATACCCAAACAGTAAATTGTAAAGGGTGATGCAATGTGAAATTTCATGTTCCAGAAGTACTTCACTGAGAACATTTCCCTGCCTTTGGAGTACCTTTTAATTTTTCTTGTTTATAGAAGTGTGAACACTTTAAAATAAAAATTACCTTATGATCCCTAGTATTAAGATTAATCTCTTCTTATATGCTTGTGTCTTATTCACTTAATTGTTTTCAGCTAACATGAGCGAGATCTAGTTACTTTAGCATTCCCCAAAATAAAGTGACTTCACATAAAGAGAAGACTTGCATGGTGGATGAAAGGTCTGTTAAATTTCTGTAGAATTACAAACCTCAGCAGAAACTATACACTGAGTTTGCAGAAAGGAAAAAAACATTCCTGCAGAAACAAGTTTCTGAAGTAGAAACTTCCCAGTGAATATACAGAAACAATCCTACAGGAACAAACAAAAGGCTCCCAAACTTGTAAACATGCTATTTAATAAATCTGTTAAAGCAACTTGTTACTTCAGACAGCTAGTTATGTGGAGTAGGATTGCATATGGTGATGCGATTACACATGATTCACACCACCTAAAATCTGCTTCTGAGCATAACAATATGATTGACTCATCTAGCACTTTCACTCCTTTCTGAGGCTGTATTTATCAAAGTTGTTCAGCTTTAGCAGCTGAGAAAGTAGTGTGGTCTAAGATAGTGTCACTATAATTCTGATATTTGGAACCACCTTACTATCTCATATGCTCACTACCTCTCCTCAGAGATACTGATTTATTCTTATCTCACATGCCATGCTAGGTGAAGGGTAGACTGATAAACTTCAGGAAGGACTATTTATCTCATAAGACAGTGCTGCGACAGTACTATCCTGAAGCTTAATAAAACCTTATTGTTCCTCTTTTACCCCAGAGTTGCTACCATATCCTCTTCCACGTGTTATCTATTAGCTTCACCAACTGGGCATTTTTACTCTTCTTTTGCATGATAGACTCTCTGTTCTCCTGATCACCTTATGACTTTTCACAGCACACTGTATTTAGTTTGAGTTTGTCTCTTAAACGTGTAAGAGTAGACGTCTGGCCGATGTTCCACACTCCTGTTCGTTATAACTTCTCATCTGAGCAGCTCCAGGGTCTTCAAGTATTTCTTGGTTTTTGAAGCAAGAACAGGCAACTGCATGTTGTCCTTCTTTCTTCTGCATGTGCTGGGCTGGAAAGAAAATACAGGGGAATTGTAAATGCCATAATGTTATTAAACAATAAAGAAATGCAATATACCTTCAACATTAAAACAGTTTTTTGTTTATTACCTCTGTTTTGTTTAAGAAAAAAAATAATCCTGGTCTATGGAGTGATTCATAACATACAGTTTGCAGGCCAAACATCCAACCAGCAAAAAATATAAGAAAAGAGAAAATGCAGTGCTATTTATGCTTCTGTAGCTGTCAAACAAATAAAATGGACAAATAAAAACTATGGGTGGGGCTGCATCTCAATGAAGGAGTGTGCTTAAGTTGGTAGATGATACCTTTCTACATACACATAGAGTATAAAAATGTGTTTTTCCATATAATATCGTAGGAAAGGAGCAAGTGGCTTTATGATACTGTTCTAGGATTGTGTACAGAATGTACCTAATTAAATTTTACTAAAACACCAATTTACCAAGTCTTGGTATTATAAATTATGCTGTCTGTACTTTAATTTCATTTTAACTGATAGCCCATTTATTTGACCTATAGCTGCTGACAGCTCCTATATTTCTATTTGTATTTCTACAGTCACACTATCTATATCTTTTTTTTTCAAGACGCTTTGTGATAGTCTTTGACAATACCCTTGGCAGATATAGCTCCCGATGTGACAGGCACAACATATTCTGAAGGTCTGATTGACTTATATTCGTATTTGGGTCTAAACAACTGAGAAGCCAGGCACTTATTCAGAGAAGGTGGCTTGTGTTTTATATTTCAGAATGTCTAAATAAACATAATGTGAATGTCTCATGAATGAAACAATCATGTTTTATTTTTAGCAACTCACTGCTCTTATATACTAAACACTGTTTTTAAAAGCCTACTTATAATATGCCACTATTATAAGGATGCAGAATGTAAAAAAAAAATAATAATTAAATTATCAGTTATGCTTTCAATTTTCTCATGGGCTTGAAACACAAAAGGCACTTTTGATTCTAACAGAGTCTTTTGATGTGAATTTTTCCTTAGATTAATCCCACCTTGTTTTTTTCATCCTTTGCAGTGAATATGCTAATAGAATTTACTGAATACAGCTCTTTTCATAAGTTTCTGCTTTTTTTTCCTTTACTGTAAGCTGTAAATCAATAGTAACTGATTCCCGGGGCCAAATATGTTGACAGCAGCTTAATCAACTTGTGTCCATGTTACTTTCAATGTCACCTCTAGCCACAAGGCAATAAATTCTTTCAGAGCATTTTTCTTTGAACTCTTCTGCTGTATTTTCTCTTTGTTTGTTTTGGAACATATTTCTGGCCCTTTCTCTGCAGAAGTTCTTTTAGTCAGCAGTTTTAGAGAGTGCCTCTTTCCTCCCAGCTCTCCTTGTCTTCATGTATTTTCTTTATACTTTCCCTCCTAAGAATTTGTACAAGTTGTCTTTGGCAAGATTAGTATACTTGATCTTAATAGACATTTTATGCTTGTAATAACTGTATTGTGATTGAGGCAATGTACTTCCTATCTGTGCTATACATTCCTGCATCAGATATCTGGCTAAATTACACTCACAATTTCTCAAAACTGCTAAATGAAGCAAATTTTGAAAAATCCTCAACTGGAAATATTATCCTGGAGGAGAAGTAATGAAAGGAGAGAAAGAAATAAATAAGAATATTCAGTATTTAAAAAGATAAAGGAGAACATCTGGTATGTCTTTCCATTTGTTAAGTCATATGGTTGCTTGCAATGAATAGTCTAGCAATACAATGTGTATCACCAGGTCATCAACAGCATCTTCTGAACATCTTAATTCAAAGCTTAATAGTAAGAGGTTGATAAGCACAATTACTAAAAAAATATTTCCTAAATATAAAAACTTTAATCAGTCCTCTGGACAACTGGATGTAGCAAGGAAAAAACCCAATCAATTCCTCTGCAGAAAGGAGTGCCACCATCTTAAATCTGTAAGAATAGTATTAATTGCACAATAGGAAATTGATATATTTATAACTGTTTCATAAAGCATTTTATGTATCCCTGTCAGCCAAAAGTCAGCCTTACAGTCACTTTGTTAGGTATAGTCCCTAAAACTCACTACTGAAATATAATTTCTCTCTCTGGCAATTTAACAGGAGTGGCTGTCTTAGAAAGGAGCTTGTAAGCAGTAGCTAGGAACTTGTAAGCAGGAGCCATGCATCAAAGAACGCAGTTTAGCTGTGATATTACTGCTAATAAAAATCCAGAATCTGTGGGTTGGTCTTTTATTATTTTTTTCTTCTCTCTTTTTAGAACAAAACTAAAAGCCCTGTCACAGGTGGGACAAAGCAAACAACCTCAGATGGATGTGAATACTGGGTTAGTTTCAGAATTTACAGGATTAGACTCTGCTAGGCTATCCCCCTTCCTAGAGGGGATCTAGACCTATATTCCGTAGGTCTAGCCTTGCCTTCCCCAAGCAAGGAGACTGCTGTTGGTCAGGCAGAAAACCATGTTGGTTTCTGTTGTGCAGCTGCTTGCAGTTACTAGTTCCAGGTATTACTAGTTAAGATCCTAGACACATCCAGGCATTCGTCTTCATACATCTCCCTGATTTCCAGGATCTTCCTCCACTTTCCAGATTTTTTCTTCAGCCAAGTTCTTCACATTCTTTCCAGGACTTTAAGACAGAGCTTTCTCAGTCTAAATAGTATATGTGCAGAACATATGATTAGCCTTCTAATGGATAATTCTGTCTAATTTTTTATTAATTGGAGGATTCAGTACTTTTTTGTTTAGTCCAGGTGTTCCCAAAAAATTACAGCCAGCTCATAGTCATTGTAGCTAGCAAGAGGCAAGCAAGCTTCTGCTTGATCAAAAGTTCAGTTTTGAAAATTTACACACACAATTATGTGGCCTCTGTCAGCGTTCACAATTTAAGTTGTTTTTTGCCTACCACAAATCCCAAGCAATTTGTTCATTTTGAATGTGAGGTTAAGGTTTATTGCACTTACTAAAGCCACCTAACATTTAGACAAAGATACAATTATCTAATTTGACTTAAGGTGTCAAAAATTAAGAATTTAGTTTAAGCTGGCAAGCTACTTCCTTTTTATCACTCTAACATACAATCCCAGCATGTAACATAAGTCATCCTAGAAGCTGAAAGCAAACAAAGTGAACTAGTAGCTCAGGAATCAAGACCTTCTCTGGAACTGTGCCCTTTGTCCAGTTCCATCTATTTATTTAAATCTGTTTCTCCCACATCTAAAGCAAGTACAGGACCCATGTGTTGTCTGTCAGTGTTTCCTGAAGATTGTTTTAAAGATCTTTTTCTGACTAGATTTCCATTTCAACGGACTGAGAAAGCAAATATTTCTCAAGGTTTGTTTTTAAAAATATCACTGTCCTGACTATGGGCTAGAAAATACATAATACATAATATTTCTAGGTATTGTCACACAGGTGGTATATTTGGGAAGACACAGAAGAACAATATGTATATAAAATAATATGCAAACAAAAACACATTTTCTTGCACAAAGGAAAGTCAAATCCATTTTGTTCAAGGAGTAAGTCTTTGAGGTCAGAGCCTTTGTCTGTATCTGAAAGTTTTATCTTTTTTATCTTAAGCTACATAAAATTATTGTTTTAATTTCCTTCCACTGTACTCCTAGGAATAATTGAAAATGTATTTTTAATGGCATCAATCTAGCAACTTTCCTAATGCAAAGGTATAACAATGTAAAATTTGAATGTATATTGGCCAGTTTTAGTACGAACCAGCATTAGCTTCATTGATACATCATGATAATATGGGCTTTTGTTTTTTTGGAGAGGGTGGGATGAGGGTTGGTTTGGGTTGTTGGTTTTGTTGGATTTTATTTTTAAGGTCGAGAAGCAAAATAATCCTGAATTTTCTGATAATATTACAAATTTTTATAGTTGTGTCACAGTCTTACCACTTCACAACTCTTTTACTACAACTAGTACTTTTATATGACACATAACAGATTCCAAAACACATGCTGTATCGTGTGACGAACTTCAGGAGAACAGAATTTGGACTCTTCAAGGATCTGCTTGAAAGAGTCCCATGGGATAGGGCTCTTAAGGGAAGACGGGCCCAAAATAGCTAGTTAATATTCAAGGATCATCTCCTCCAAGTTCAAGAGCAGTCTATCCCAACAAGTAGGAGGTCAAGCAAGAATGTCAGGAGGCCTGCGTGGATGAACAAGGAGCTCCTAGTAAAACTCAAACACAAAAAAGAAGTATGCAGAGGGTGTAAGCAGGAACAAGTGACCTGAGAGGAATATAGAGGCACTGTCCAAGCATGCAGAGAAGCAGTTCAGAAAGCCGAAGCCTACTTGGAATTGAATGTGGCAAGAGGCACTGAAGGTAACAAGAAGGACTTCTATAAGCACTTAAGTGGGAAGAGGAAGGCTAAGGAAAATGTGGGTCCACTGCTGAATGGTGCAGAAGCCATGGTGACACAGGCATGGAAAAGGCTGAGTGCTGAATGTCTTCTTCACCTCAGTCTTTAGTAGCAAGACAAGTCTTCAGAAATCTGAGGCCCCAGAGACCAGGGGGAAAGGTTGAATCACAGATGATGTATCCCTGGTGGAAGAGCATGAGGTCAGAGAATGCTTAAAAAACCTGGGCATACATAAGTCCACTGGCCCTGATGCGATGCTAGCTGAGTCTGATGGCTGATCTCATTACAAGGGCAGTCTCAATAATTGTATGATCATGGCAATTGGGAGAGTTACCTGAGGACTGCAGGAAAGTAAACGTCACTCCTATCTTCAAGAAGGGAAAGAAGGAGGACCAGAGAAATACAGACCAATCAGAAAAGGTTGAGAGATCTGAGATTATTCAGCCCGGAGAAGAGAAGGCTCGGGAGAGACCTCATCAATGTATACAAGTATCTGAAAGGAGGGTGTAAAGAAGTGTGGTGGTGACTGGCTACCCAACCCCCAACCAGCTGCTCTCTCACTCCCCCTCCTTAACAGCGCAGAGGGAGCAAGTAAAATGGAAAATCTCATGGACTGAGATAAAGACAGTTTAAAAAGAAAAGCAAAAGCCGCACATGGGAGCAAAACAAAAAAAGGAATTTATTCACTACTTCCCATCAGCACGCAGATGTCCAGCCAGTTCCGAGGAAAACAAGTCCCTGCACACTCCCCCTTTCCCTCAGCATTTATGGTTATGTGCTATGTCATACGGTGTGGAATGCCACTTCGGTCAGTTTGGGTCAGCCTACTAGCCTTTAGGGAAGGGAGAGGTGGAGAGGAGGTTGGAGAGGAAGTCTTGATGCTGTGCAAACAGTGTTCAGCAATAGCCAAAACACTAGTATGTTATCAACACTCTTTTAGCCACACATGCAAAGCACTGCACCATAGAGACTGTCATGACGAAAGTTAACTCCATCCCAGACAGACCTATCACAAGAAGTCAGAGATTGGCTCTTTCCAGTGGCATCCAGTGACAGGACAAGAGGCAACGGGCAAAAAATGAAACATCAAAGGTTCCATCTGAACATAAGGAAATACCTTTTTTATGTGAGGGTGACTAAGCAAAGGAACAGGTTGCCCGTATAGTTAAACGAGTCTCTGTCTTTGGAGATATTCTAAAGCTGCCCAGACATGTTCCTGGAAAACCTGCTCTGGGTGGCCATGCTTGAGCAGAGGAATTGAACAAGATAACTTCTAGAGGTCCCTTCCAATCCCAGATATTCTCTGATAATATACAAAGGTAACTTTCTTCTAGTAGGTGTTTCATTAACATATTTAGAATCTTCAATACAACATACCAAAGGGGAATGCTATTGTCTATAACCCACCATTAATTTATGTTACTTTGCCTTCAATTTCAAATACTGAGAGACAAAATACAGGCCAAAAAATTACAATGACCAATCAGTCTATCATTAATAAAGAAAAAAAGAGCTATCTGCCCATGTTTCATAGATATGTTGAATGGACTGAAAAGAACTTTTGTAGTTTTGCTGGAATGTCAAGGTCACAATGATAAACTAAACTTCTTTTTTGTTAGATTTTTTTCATAAAAGTTTTCTACAGGCAATAACAACTCTCATGGAAATATATACAAGGAATTTATGGAGAGATGAAATGGAATTTTCACCCCATGGTGATACACATGAGACATTTACAGCTTGACTATATGGGATTTTCCCTAATGAAAGCAGAATTAAGTCCTTTCTTATTAATTATACTGAACTGATATATGTTGAAAGTAAAATGATTTTGTTATTATGTGCCCCTTATGAACAATTATGGAAACATTATTCCTGAAATTCTGTACTTATGTTCAAAAGAAACCATACCAGATGTGTGCTAACTTTATTATTAAAATCAAAGTAAAAAGTAATAAGCAAGCACAGTAGGAAATACTTTTCAAAAACATTCACAGATTCCTTAACATAATGAAAAAAGCCATCTTTGAAAAAGCTGCTTCAAAAAAGTCCTAAAAGATATTTTAAGTTTACCTACTTTGCATGTGAGTATTCTCACTCATACACATATGCTCTACCTTCTCCCCTAAACCTTTATCTGTTTGTGCTTCTATCACTTCTTCACTAATCTAGTTATAGTCATTTTGGTATTATTCTCACCTTGTAGGTATCTTACCATTATACTCAGTGCCAAAAAAGTCTGAGGTCTATATGACATGTCTTTTAATAAATTGTATTTTTCTTCTTTCTTCTTATTAAATACAAACCTACACTACTTTGTTTAGATAGAAGTCACAAAGTAAAATGGTCTTATCCATAACTCATTGGTATACGTATAATAGAAATGTTATATGATTAGGCATTTCAGGACTTTCAACAACCTGTTTCTCTTCGGGTATGCTTACATTAGTGTTTTAATTGACAACAGGAGTATGCTTTTGAGCAGGATTTCCTCATCACCCCTTTACTTAATTCTAGTTTTCACTGTGGATTAACCTTGGATCCTGCAGACTTAATTCCCTTTCAGATGAAACTAAACTTGAAGTGTTCTAGAAATGAATTTAGTGTGCATCAACTCCTAAAGAGTTCTCAGTCCATGGGACCACAGTGGAAGTATCCAGGTTAAAACTACCAAACCACATATAATATGATGGCTCCACAGTCTATTAAATGTAGATGACATCTTTAATATTTGAAGGCAATTTTGTTTTGCAAATCAAAGTGTGAAACATAAGCTAATTCATAAGAATGCAATTGGATTATGACAGTAAAGTATGTAAACTCTGCTTAACCTTGCTTCTTGATTTCGGCTGAAATAAAGCTACAACTTTCTGTAATGACTTTAATTTAATTGATCATAATCAAGCAGAAAAAAATATGAAAACTTTAAAAGGATTCCTGCTAATTGCAACTCAGTAAAATGACTAAGAGCCTCTCCCTGCAATATAAGGCCTTTATTTTGATTCTTTTACAGTATGTGTGATGGAATTTCCACAGTATCTATGTAGAAGGAACCATCTGAAGTATATGGTATTGCTGAATATATACACCCAATGTACTGAAGTAGAAACAAAAAAATACCTTGGCAGAATTTATGATAATGTAATAAGGTCATAGAAAAATTCCAGTTTTGAATAACTCGTCATTACAGACTGTTGGGAACAGGCAAAGTTATTTGACATAGGTCACTGTGAGTAATTAACTACTTTTTAAACTGTAACTTCAGTTTTATGAGGATTCATTATTGTATTTCTGTTAAATATTTGTGCAGTTCAAAAGAGTTGCCGTATACTTGACCAGAGAAAGACCTGATGATGTCCAAAAGTACCAATGCTTTGAAGTTAAGGCTACTGTCTCTTTGCATTTTGTCCTCAAAAAACATCAAACAATTGTGAAGACACCACAAAACCTCAATTTCATTCTGAAATTCTACTCCTTTCAGATACAGATACTGCAGTGAATACCACTGCAGGAGCAGAAGACTAGTCCTCTTAGGTGATTATTTTATAATGGAGATCATAATTTCTATCACTTCTTCATTACATTTGAACTGTTCTGTCTTGCTTGGCTGCATGCAAACACTTAATGAGTTGCAGCTGTTTTTGTATAAAAGAGCCTCGTTTCAAGGACGGCTGGTTGTATGCCAGAGTTCTATGTATTCCAGCCATTCACAGACTGAATTCAGAGTCTTAAGGCTGATATAAAAGTGCAGCTATGGAGCACTTCAATAGTCAATAGACAAACAGTGACAACTTTTTTTTCCTTTTTTTTTCTTTTTTTTTTTTTTTTCCTAATGATTATGCACATTAATAAACAAGCCAGAGAAGACCTGAGCATGAAAAAAACACATTTCTTTCTAAGTTGCTAGACTTCCTGTTTTGAAGTATCTCATTGACATTACAATCAACCTGAATTCATAACTAACTCACACTGACATCTGGATCAGAATCTTCTTAATGGATTTTACCTCAAAACATGCTATTCATAGCAAGTGGGACAAAGGAGAGACAATGCACATAAGTCAAAGGAAAAAGAATGAAAAAAGGAAAGCTGGAAAACCTTGAAAATTTGAAAGAGAGAAGCATGAGATATTTTTTTTTTAATACTGCTTCCTTGCTCAGTGCAAAAATGGTAGCCTAAAAGGCAGTGCATCATAGCTGCAAGAACTAAGTGGGTTTGTTTTGTTTGTTTGTCAAGGATCCTACTTACAATATCCCTATTTAGTGACTTATTTACAAACATATTCACGAACATAAAGATGTTGTCAAAATCTGATTTTTGAAGAAGACCTACATTTACACAAATTCCTAGTGGATTGACAAAAGTTCATTATGAAGTAATGCAATTAAAAAAAAAATGGAAACACAGTGAGTACAAAAGCATATTTTCTTCCCAAAAATCAGTCTTAACTAATTTGTCCCTTGAAGTAACTGTAATTTAAAAATTCCTATGTATAAGAGAGCCTTCTGTCTCTGTATAACTATAATCATTCATATGCACAAATCTCTCCTTGATCCAGAAAAAGTTTCAGGTTAATTTTCAGTACTCTTGAATTAGTTTCCTAAATTCATAGTTTACTAATTATTTTTTGTTTCAGACTGACTTCAAGTGGGAAGGGATCCACATTATGTCCTCACCTGATATTGAACTACAGTTTTGGATAACAGTGTGTAGATTCTTTTACACAGCTAATGCTGACAAAACTTAGGAGTATACACATCCAAAGCTACCTGTACAGGCAAACAAGACTACCACCACCACATTACACACCTCTAGTGGGTGATTCAGTTCATCTGAAATCTGTCTGGTTTGTCATCTTTAGACTATATATGGATGGAGGAATTCTTTGATATCTAGAACTGGGTGAGGTGAATTCATGCCATGGTACTTAATACAGTGGGACCTATGGGTATATAGTGTATATATGTACTTCAAAGTAAAACAGTAAAGAGCACTGTGAATCAACAGGAATACAGCTATTCCCTTGCTGACTACAGCTGTACTAGGAAGCTCATGACCCATGCCCTAGGCTTTAAACCAACAAGGACAGCCTATACAAGTGTAGGTATGAAACTTAATTGTCAAAACAGAGTGGCTGCATGTGCTACCAGCCCAGACTTAAAACGGTAACAATGGGAAAGATTCTTCAGCCATGCTAAATCTTTAATCCTGCCAGGGGTTAAGTTGAGATACAGCTCTGTGCCAAAGACATATCAAGAGTTATTGTAATATTTTAACAAATAAAACCTCTGCATTTCAGTGTCTAGGACCATGCCTTGTCATTGTTTTTACTGCTAATGGATGCAGCCATTATGTCTTTTCCTTCAGTCAATGCACACAAGATCACTAGTTAAAACTGTGGCTACTAAAATGATCATAGTCACCTTCAACACAGGTATAGAGCTGGACAGAGTTATTTTATCCTCTCCCAAATGCTACAATAATGCTGTGTATTTGTCAATAATTCTTAAATTCTTAAATTGTTAGGTAGTCAACGAATTTCCAACTTAAACATTTCTGCCTTTCTTAAAATTAAACAGATTTATAGAAAATAAATCACCACCGTCAAGAAATTCTTCATATTATTGATTTGCATCTTTATCACCAGTATTTGCTGTCTTTCTGGCTATCAAACACTAAAGCCTTTTATTTATCAAGAAAGAACATAGAAGTAAATATTATGTTATACAATTTTGTCAACTATTCTGTTTTGATAAAACATATAGCAATTATAAAGAAACAATATTTAAAAGTGAGTAGGTATTTGTACTCAACTTTCCCCTTTCTTCTCCAATTAATATCTATTCATCCTACATGTACTAAAAAAAAAAAAAGTAAAGAACTACTGTGTGAAATCTAGCATCATCACTATGACTGTCTTGATTTCATTTTGATATTTTATTATTCCCAGGTAAGATTAGGTTTTATATTTTCTCCAACAAGCAGATAATTTAATTACTTATCATCTCATTAACATGTTTGTTGAAGTTAAATACCAAAATGTGCAAAGTTATTTTTGTTGCTTGATAGTGATTTTCACGTCTTTAGATCTTTTTTTGTCCCCCTTTGGTCATTATCACAAGTTTATAAGGCCCCAATTATTTTTAATTCAATGACTCAGATACAGATCTTTTATTGCAATATTTTTAGAAGATGAAAAAGGCAAGATACAAGAAAGCAAACCAAATTAGCCTATCTTTGCACATCTGCATGAGAGAAAAAAAAGGAAGAACAACACTTTGAAATGTCTGATTTCAGTAAACATGTTTTTTCACCAACTAAATACACTAGTTGTAAATTTTTTGTGTTTTTTTTTTTTAAATCTCTGAAGAAGAGGCTTTCAGAAATGTTAATATATTATATGAATATAATAAATAAAATACATAAATACAAAACCAAATTTTAATAGTGATACTTAATAGATTCAAAATAGTGCATTTATTATTTAATGGAGTTTTTATTTAACTATTTAAATTTGTCACTTGTAATTATATGCAACTATTTCCATCAATATCTCTATGGCTTTTCCCAAAATGCCACAAGTTGCCTGAAGCTATTCCAATCTTCAGTGTAAGATTTTGACATTTTTAGGATATGCTTATTAGCCATTCAGGTGAGAGACTGCATTACAACACATTCTGTCAATCTCAGAAGTATTTTATGAGCACTGTTGTTATGTATCTTCTCTTTGCAGAATAAAAATTGCCAAACCTGATGAGGCTACTAAAGACTTAAGTTGTATCTGAAAGAAAGAATTGACAAAGAATTGAATCTTTCACAGGTCAACAAATCAACATTTATGTGTATAATATACTTTAATAAAGTGGGTATTCAATCCACGCAATTAGTTATAAGGCTGGATTACTAAATATTCCTCTCCACCGGAGTTAGTTTCCTTCCAGATTCAAAGTGACTCATCAAATTACCTGATCACAGCCCAGTGAAATGGAAGCTGATGAAGCTAGACCACCATTCTCAGCAGTGTCTGACTGTTAGATCAGTTGACTATAGATCATATAATATATATCTGACAAAGTCTGATCTTGGAGAAAGAATGCAATACAATGCTTTAAGGTGATATTTAGAAGAAGTATATTTCAAAAAATCAAAACTGTGAAGTTACAATGCTAATGAAACTTCATTTACAGAAGTGACAGGATAAAGCTGTCCGGAAACCTACATTTCAGTAAGATGATAACAAATTTCTTCGCCTCCCACCCACCTCCTTACTCTGGTAATAAAAGAGTAAGTCAGTATTTATCTCAAGTTCAATATTTGTGGTCACTGGATGTTGGTGAATTACTATGCAGAATTCAAATGAAACGCAAAGGTGTGACTTCAACACTCATTCAGTAACCAGTGCTGGCACTTCCAAACATTTGTGAGCTGCTGCATCTGTGCAGTGGAGCACCATTCTGAGGAAACAGCTTATACCATAACAGCAGAATCAGAGAGTAGGCATTTCTTTGGATTAATTTACTGTATCTCCCAGTAACTAGTTTGAACCTCACAATTCAGTAATACAGCTATACTGCTTCTAGCAGTTGGTGCTACACCTACAAATTTTATCAAAGACTAGATATCATATCATTTAAGTAAGCAAATTCATTTATTAAGCAATATTCTGCATAAAGGTTAGAAAATGGATATTGTAACTTACAAAGTGTTTTAATATGTGCAATGCCTAACAGATGATGGTTTGTTAAGGCGTAACAAAGTTGTTTTATATTTTCATTATATTCTTTAGCCATGAGTCCTTTCTCTTCCTGTGTTGTATAGACCCCTCTAGTCCCTTTCACATTCTGCTGCCAAGCCATTCTGCTCAGAAAGAAAACAGTATTCAGCAGTTCTGCCAGTTGCATATGAACACTGTTCATCTATTCTATTTCATCTCAGTTGTCAGTTATGGCAAAGCTTAGACAAAGCTTCTAAACTTTTCAAAATATCTGAAAATCTGAACAAAGCCAAGACTTCAACATACAATGCAGAGGTGTAGCATTTAATGTAAATCTACTGTGGAATTAATATTATTCAGAAACCATTCATTGGCTAAGTTGATACACTTTTTCTTTCACAGCTTTCGCTTTCTCTCCAACACAAAGACTTGCAGATAGATAGTAATTTGTCACGACGTATTTGTGTGCTAACTGTCCTTCCTGAAACAGATTTCATCCTTTTTTTTTTTTTTTAAGAAATAATATCTCTGTAAAAAAAAATGAGAAATATTTTCTGAACACATTAGATGTTGAAAGCTTTATCTTGCACCGATGTCTTAGAGTAACTTAGAGTTACTACTACACGGTAACATTTGTTTAAGTTTGTATGTCTTTTAAACAACTATTACAGTTGCAAATATATATAGTCTATGTTTTTTTTTATCCCCAATATCCTATGTTAATTAAAAGTAGAGACTCTACGGATATCACTGTCTACCATAGTGATACATTGTACAGACTTTATGATAAAAATGGGATAATAATGGAAAAGTTACAAGTGTCAGCAGAACTAAATCTGAAATTGGTTACAGGAGAGAAATCTGAAATTAATAACTCAAATTTCCTAAATAGTTCTGTCACCTGTATTTTCCCTTTCACATCATTCTTCAACTCAGCTTTTGCACAAATTCATGTAATAGCAGGTAGTGCAACACATAGTTGTATTCAAACTACAATCAAACCTGAAGGTTTGGTACCTGACTAACTACATTATAAAATTTATCTGGGCTAGAGAAACATATACAAACCCAAGCATTTATTGATAGTCTAATTAAAGTGTCTAATCAAAGAATTATTGTAAGTCCAGTTACAGTGATAGTAACAATTACAGACTAGAGTATCCAATTACTGGTAATTTCCTTTCCTGATACAGTCAAAAACTGATCAAACTGTCTAGTATCTGCCTGTTTCTTTAGTATTACTCTCACCTTTCCCTTTCTCTGAAACAAAACAAAATCAAACCCAGTCAAAAAAACCAAAAACAAAACCGAAAAAACCCAACCCCAAAACAAAAACACCACACACACACACACACACACACAAATGACAAGCCATTAGTATTCCCAAATTCTTCACTGGAAGGGGTGTGATGTCATACTCACTCCATCATCTGTTTAGGGTCACATATGCTGTACACCTTCTTCCTTCCTTCTTTATTAGTCCACAATTTACAATTTTTATGTAAGTGCTGCATGTTACATGTGTGTTGGACATTTGCTCTTTATTCCCTTTGTTATCTCTAACACTGGTTCTACCCACCTTCCAAGGTAGCATTTTTTTAATGTCTAGTAGTTGACCACTGATTATTTCTTTATAGCCCTGGCTGACTCTGCTCTTATCCTCTACCCAGACTTTCAGGGTGTCTATCCTGTACATTATTACTCTAGAGTCACAGATAATTCACTTTCCACAGAATAAGTGCTGGTTATTACTAGCTATTAGTAACAGTATTAGTATCATAGAATTAGTATCCATTAGTTACAGAAACGTATCAAAATTACTATATCAGTAGGTGTTACACTAAAAAAATATGCTAAGATAAAACTGAAATAAATTAGGTAATATATTGTTAGCTTTTTAGCAGTAACAGGGATTGCCAAAATTGGTTCAGGTAGGCCAAGTTAAGACAAAGCAAGCCTAATCAGTTCAAATTCTGAGTCTTTGTGGAATTAATGCAAAGCTGTGGCCTGTTACTGGAATGGTAATATACTCACCAAGTACTGGAGGACAGCATTTTTATATTTGCGCAATTGAACATGCAATGATAAAAATCCCTATTTATCCTTTAGAAAGCAGAAGGCTGAAAGTAAAGCTGTTCTTTCTGTTTGCAGAGAGAAGATCCCAAGATGCTTAACTGGTACCTAGATAGACTGCACTTAAATTGATGACAGCGGAAGTCAGCTGCTGACACTGAAAACTCTGGAAGAGTTGTAACAACATAAACCAGTCTCCTAATTGCTACAAATCAACACAGCTCCTCTGAAATTAGTTAAGTGCAATGTTTGACAGTAACTGAGGACGTTACAGCAAAAAATCTTGTTACAGAGAACAGGAAACACACTTATATGCAAAGTAAAAAATTTTTGTGCATAGAATTGAAAACTTAAGAGTCTAATCAATGATTATTGGGCCAGATTTAGTTACTACAGAATGAGAAGAAAATTAAGAAATTCATACTATTAAAGGTTTTGCACTTTGCTTTTCTTCATTGAAATTCTACTTTACAGCCAAATGTACAGGGTATCTTACACATGTTGGATAACTATTCTTCTTTTTCTTTATTGACCTTAAAATTGCTTTTGTCCAGAAATCAATTCCGCATTTTCTTAACTGAACACTAGTGAGTTATTTATAGCTATGGGATCTCCTCTATCATCCTGTACCTCTCCTTTCACATCATATGCCTGTACTCTTCTACACTGCACTGTGTCCCTTTCATGGTTGTTGTTGTCATATGAAACCTGTATTACTTTATACTGCTACTACTGTAAGTGCGATAAATATTTCCTTCTATACAGAATAATTACTTTCTACTACCATCTATAGAAAAATCATACCACATGATCATATAAAGCTAAATTAAAACTAAAAAATTGGATAATAGTTACCTGTTCGTTAGAAAACTGATGATATGATTAAGCAAGTTAATTTTATTCAGACAGGCCAAGATGAAACCAGACAAAACCTGAAAAGTCCTAAAGCCTTGAAAAGTTGTACAAAGCCTGTTACCTGCTGCTAACAGTGACAACTTCAGATTTACTAGACTACAAGGATCCAGTCCAACATATTATTCTTAATAGTCAAAGACAGACTACAGGAATTCTTGCTAGTTCACAAGTTTGCAGAACACAATTTCCTAGGTTTAACCCATCACATTGGCTTGTGGACAGGCTATCTATTTAGCAGTTCTCTAAATGAAGGTTCAGCCCTTGTATCTCAGAACTGTTGTCTGTGCCTCACAGGCTCAAGCTCTGCAGTAGTAAGAACTTCAACAGTTACAGGTGAGTAATTATTGTGCCATGTTCAAAAAAGGGATTTTACCTAGTACTTCCAGATATTGTAGAAGTTTGTAATTCACTTCCACTTCATGCTGGATTCACATACTACGAACAGTATTTCAAAGCCTGTCAGACTTGCAGAAATAACTAGGTCCTGACCCACAATTGTTGAACAGAAGAGTAGTGATTTCATGAAGTGATTTTAAGAGCAATTACTGGAGGAAAGTTCCCTGGGTCATGCCTGTTCTATAAAATCTAAAGGAAACAAATCATAAGAATTCCCTCAAATCCTCTGTGCATTTCTGGCACAATCTCATAAATTCAGCGGCTGAGCTGCTGGCTCTTTTCATGTATCACACAATTTCAACTTCTTTTTTATGTTAGCTTTACACTCTTATTTAGCAGTCACCCATATTATCAGTAGAGCTACACAGAAGTAAATGTGTATCTTCCCTGAAAACTGGAATGGTAAATTAACCATCCAAAAGAACCTGTAGTCAAACATATCTAGCAAGCCAAGGATCTATATTCAGGCCCAAATATGCAGTAAGATGTTTAGTTTTAAATATCTGTTCTGGAAGTGTTCAGAGACCCTTGCCTGTATTCAGTCATTAATTGATAATATCTGAAACTGGGAACAAATCGCAATTCCTGTTGTGTGAAAACTACATCAACGAAGTGGGACTTGTAAGAGACTGAAAGGGTTAATGTACGTGGATGCATCAAACATTGGTGCAAAACAGGTTCTACCCAGCGACAAGAAGTGGGCTAACACAGGACTGGGGCGGGGGGGTGCCAGAGGGTGCACTGCTCCCTGTTCTGGTGGGCTCAGCATGCCCTGTATGGCCAGAGGTCATACAGAGTTAACTTTGAGGAAGGCAAGAAAGACCCCTCACGACCACCTCCCCAGTGGTACCTGTGCAGAAGATCGAGAGTTAGGTAAGTCTTTCAGGGGTGTGACTGGCGTGATCGAAAGGCGGGAATTTAGACTATAAAAGACACAATTCCAAGGAGCCACATGCATGCCCACCACCAGAGGATTACTGCACCTGTCATCGACATTGACATCGCGGGATCCAAGGGTGGTGATCTCTCTCTCTCTCGTTTCGTTTTTCTTTCTCTTTCCTCTCTTTCCTTTTCTTCTCATAAATGTCTTAATAGAATCCACTCCTCCTACATTTATGCTTTCCAATTTCCCATTGCTTCTACCTTGAATAAAATGTTTAATCAATCATTTGGTGTCGTTTCACTTTAATTTAGCCCAAGAGAATCACAAACCCACTATGAACCCCTAAATTATCTAATCCGAGTTGTAACATTTAATTGGTGTAGTCGACAGGATTTCCCTTGTTGGTGCTAAAGTAATCATCTAACCCAACCTTTTCTGCTCCCCCGCCCCAAGAGGAGTCATACACAAGGGGAGACAGTGCTTGGAGGACTAACAAGGGATCTATTCCCTATAATTGTAGGCTCATTATGGCCTCCCTGGGAGGCCCAGTTGTAGACTGTACCTCTCTCCTGGGGAGATTAGAGGTTTATAACACCCAACATTCTCCCCTTGGTATGATTTGGGCAGTAGCGGACAGAAGCTCAACTTTAGCTAAGGATCAAATATTGAAATCAGGAAAGAGGAAAGTGTTGGTCTGCGTGGTTTTAGGAGTTGCCCTGGTGTCAGTACAATGGGCTAAACATGTGGCCCGACAAGCAGAAGAGGAGACAAAAAAAACCCTTCAAGATTTAGTAAAGGAACAATCAGAAAATGAGACGAGTCCTCTCCAATCAGCTTGCCACTTTGACAGAGGCTTTGAACTGGAAGAGAATATTATGGTAGCAATTAGGTGAAACCCACTCTCAAATTGCTGTAGAAAATATGGATGCAGATTTTGACAAGGGAAAAGAATCAAAGTTGTTATACCCCCTCAAAGACTTAGAACCTATAAGAGAAATATATTACTTTGGAGGGGGGGAAAGCCATAATACAACCTTTAATTAAGACCGAGACTGTAAATAGGGGTCAAGGGGGAGTCCAACAAGTTGCCACCCATATCGTTCCCTATTCCCCTACTGATTTGGCTAAAATTCAGGAAAAATATTCCCAGAGACCCAGAGAAATGGAAACTGAATACGTATGGAAAGTATTTGTTCCCCAAATCTGGAAACTCCCTTCTGGAGGCTTACAGAAAGCAACAAAGAGGACTTGTTCATTATCTTTCGCCTGGGCCCCTTTAAGACTCCAGTCACCTTTTTAGTAGACATGGGAGCCCAGATGTCCACTTTCCAGATGAATGTTGCTAACCACAATGGAATAGTTGTAGATAAAAAAAACATATTTGGGTTACTGAGGTTTTTGGAGATTCTAAACCACAGTCAACAGCCCAGGTCAAGCGCTGGTTACCAGGAGACAATTTCCCTGTTGAGGTTACGATAATATTGGGTATTTTGCCTACAAATGTTTTAGGAATTGATTTATTAAAGGAGAGAGCATGGGTAGACTCAAAGTAAAGACAGTTGAAATTTGGACTTCTTGTGGTTTCTATAAGACTTTTGCAACCAGCACCTGCACTTCCTCCTTCTAAAAGTGTCAGTGTAAAACCCTATGCCTACTGTTAGGGACAAGGGAGGGAAACGCTCCTGTGATGGCAGAACTGAGGGAACTCTGTCCTATGGAAAGGGGAGACCTCTTCTCAATTAAAATGTCTACAGCGGATCACGTTTTAGAAAGTGTACAGAGAACTGCGTGTCTCCAGTTGATACATGACCAATTACTGGTTCCGCAGTAGCCCTTTCCCATGCAATATGTGCAAGGGCCCTTTAAGGTCCTGAAGCTAGTAGTGACTGGGACCCCACCTCCCCGCCCTCCCACCACTAAGGGGTCACAGAGTGGGGAAACAGTCAGGAAATGTTACGTTGTCACTCTTTAAGGCTGGGCTGGCACTTAAAAAGGGGCAGGGGGTGTGGGGGGGGAGGCGGGCAGATGCTTTCTATTAACCCTTCCCTCCCCCCAGGAGGGGAAGGAACAGAGAAAAGGGA
>NW_009596633.1:0-305 GCF_000690535.1 Cariama cristata
TTTTTTTTTTTTTTTTTCCCTCCTTTGTTTTTCTTGCAAACAAAGTAAACACAAGAGGGCGTTTCGAGCCTTTGATCCCTGCTCCGTACAGTGAGGAAAACAAACCGTGAACTTCAAAAGGGATGAAGGCATTCTGGGGTTAATTTCGCTTCCTAAACAGCTGAACATGGCAATAAATCACAACTTCCCTCCCCTCCAGGAAAGCGCTAATCGGAGGAATATGTACCAAAAGCGCCCTTCGTCGGTGGCAGCCTCAGAGACGGCGTAGGCTGTAATCTGACGGATCAGACTTCGTGCGGGAGATA
>NW_009596633.1:352-819 GCF_000690535.1 Cariama cristata
CAGGGCGGGGAGGGGGGGACGGGGACGGTGCCCATCGGTAATGTGGGTACCGTGAAAATTCACTTCCTCGCAAGAGCTGCATTAACTAAACCTAACACCGAAATGTTGTCTGGCAATCTGTCTTGAAAAGGTTACAGCGTGTTAAAGATTTAGAAAGCTCCATAAAGCAGTAAAGATATTATGAAGTACGGCTTAAAGGTTTATCAAATGACTTCCCGTGCCGGGACAACCTTTAAACCGAAGGCAAAACCTGAAGCCTGTGATCTTTGCAGCCTTAGCCCATAAATGTTTTTGAGGAGGGATTCTGTTTTCAGCTGCTATATAGTATCAGTTCTCTAACGTGTAATTTAAATCTACTTTTCAGGAGTGGATATCTGATAGTAAAACTAATACCGGGCAATTAGACGTGGTGCTTTAAAACCGCGTCGGGGTGGATGCAGTACGAAGGGACACACACCCAAAATCAG
>NW_009596634.1:0-254 GCF_000690535.1 Cariama cristata
GCCCAGCTGGGAGAGGCCGGATTTGGGCAGGGAGCTGGGCAGGATTTGGGGAGGGAGCTGGGCAGGATCCAAACCCACAGGACCCATCGGCACCTCCAGCCGTGGGCTCAGCGCTCCCCTGCCCCGGCAGCTCTCCCAGCAGGGACACAGCCCTGGTAACGTGTGAATCCCCAGGTCCATGGGCGGATTCCAGGAAAGCAATTTTACAGCCCACAGGACGAGCGCTCTGCTCACCCACGCGCATCCAGGTGGCA
>NW_009596634.1:449-895 GCF_000690535.1 Cariama cristata
TGCCCCTCCGGGGCCCCGGCCCGGAGCCGGTACCCGCGGCATCCTCCACCGAGACGTTGTAGGAGCCACGCATCCCCTCACAGCGGCCGGACGAAACCGGGGTGCAAGGAAGCATCACCTGGTACCCCCCCAGCCCTGGAGACCTTCTCCCACCAGAAACAGCCGGAGCCATTTGGGCAGCCTCTCCGGTGATTAATAGATCAGTTAATTTCAAATGCAAGGCACGTCTTGTTAATCTGTTCTCCTTATGTGTCTTTTAATGGGGGCTTATTTAACCAATGCGCAAGTATTTTAACAGGATTGATTCTTGCCTCTTAATTCTGGTTTTATCATCTTGGGATGAATTAGCAGTAAAAAAATAATTAGATGGAAAATAAAAAAAGATCATCCATCATTTTCTAAAGTGATGAAATAAAAATTAGGACTGTAATAAGTACAGGCCAAGC
>NW_009596635.1:0-3567 GCF_000690535.1 Cariama cristata
TTAGCCGTCAGAGGGGTTCCTGCAAGCGGTTGGGTAGCAAAAAAGTGCTGGATCCCCACCATTCCCTTCTCCGGGAATGCTGTCCTTGCGTTCTGACAAGTATCCCTCTCCCAAAAGAGGTCCTTCAGCCCGGAGGGTTAGGCTGATACAGCTGGCGTGAAGAGGTTCTCGAAATAGCGATGGACGTTAAGATCTTTTTTATCACGCCGGTGAAAGGTGCGTTCATTGGGAGCGGGCCAAGGTCACCCCGTGACGGGCTGACACAGCCGATTCTGCATCTGAAGGAGGAGGGATGGCACGGCAGTTCTGCGCTGAGCCTCCACAAACCTAAAGAGCATCTCTGGTTCAGCTTTAACACCGCATCTTGTCTGCGGGCCGGTGACCGGAGGGGGTCCCCGAACCGCAGCGCCGTGTCACAACAGGCGACGTTGGATGCAGCAGCATCCCAAGCCCCTGCCTGGGCAACTGCTGGCCTAAAAGTGGTGGCCCCCAGCTGAAGAAGCCCTACCACCGATTGCTAAGCCATTGTGGTTGTTAGGTCTCACCAATCTATTTTTAGCTGTTCACATGTAAACAGGCTGTAGACCAACACAAAGCGTGTCCTTGAACATATCTCGCTCGACGCATTTTGCGGCCATGCCTAGGAGGTCATCATTTCATTTTACACGGCAGAGAGGAACTGAGGGATGCTCCCAAGGAAATGACCGCTATTAAACTCTTCTAACTGGATTTCTTTTTTAATTTAAGGAAAAACAAAGGCAAAAAGAAGCCATAGCATCCAGACACAAGTATGCCTTCAATCTCTTACCCGAAGGACAGAAAGTACTCTGCTTCGAAAAATAGCGTGGGCTTGCTTCTAAAGCAATGCCATCAATAAGCACTTCTGTAGCAAAAACCGTAACTTGAAACATTCCTGACACTTGGCTTAAACTTTCCTGCTTAACACTCCAGGACAGCGGGCACCTGGTACAGCCGTACCTTGTCGTGTCCCGTTGTTTATATAACGCCTGCGATTTTCTATGACGCTGCAGAGAAGGTACATCTGTGACCCAGAATTTTCTCAGAGAAGTCCAAGCAGCTCTACAAGCAGCACACTAAAATGATCTAACCTGGCGTAAACGGTTCGCAGTTAGCAGCGGTAACAGCTTGAACTCGAGGTTAGAGTTCCGTGTTTTCTGTCCCCTCATTCCTGGGCTGTAAGGAGCAATACTCGGCTTGCAATGCTCGCCAGTAGGAATGGGTCCCTCTCCCTCTTGGCACCCACAGGCAGCAACTTAATAAAGAAGAAATGAAAGCGCAGGTGTTTGTACTAGGGACCACGTCTGTTAGTCTCTCCTACTCAACCTGGGATACAACAATTCCTGTGCTCTAAGGTAAAAATGGGAAATTTGGCAGGGGGTCAAGGTGGATTTTCATTACTTTGCTTGCTCAGATAACAGCCCAAACACAAAAAGCCGGGCTCTCAGGTGAAGGGGGGGCACATTAAGGCTCTGTAACATTTCCATGAGCACTCCCGCACGCGTGCACTGGAGGCAACCGCAGCCTGGTAGAGGGAACGAGCTGGGGAACCTGGCACAACGCAACCCCCCCGCACAACCTATCCCCCCATCTTAAACTGTCACCTGCAGGCTCCAGCCTGCTCTGCTGCCTTTTTCCATCAACTCAAGAAGCTCAGCTTAGACAAAGCTTCATATCCTAAATCCAGAAGTCATCTCTCTCGCTGGTGAGCGGCAAGGGTCTGTCTGCATTAGGCAGCAAAAGGGAAGTCCTACTGAAAACGTTCTCACAGAAAAAGGGTACAAGCAGGAGGAGAGGGTCACTCCAGCAGGAGTTACAGCTCGCCCTTCTCCGAGTACCATAGCAGGTCCAGGATTTCTACTTCCCCCACCACAGTCTCCTCATTGCTGCCCACTGGAGCCTCACAGCACATCTTTGGCTCAATGGTTCCTACCCAACGTTGATGCCACTGTCACGTCTGCAGAGGCAGGGTACGGTCATACTTAGAAAAGAAAAATAAAATTGCTTCTCCTTGTTGAATCCATTAGTAATTAGTTTCTTTCCACATTTGTCCTAGAGTTTGGGGGATGACGGCTTGCTTTCCCTCCAAGGAGTCCCAAAGGGGAGCCACCACCGTAGCCTGAAGCTCCAGCCTGGAGAAAGAGGGTTCTGCAAAGCATCGGCACCGGCACCGAGCAGCCCCTCCAGGGGATCTTGGGGCAGAGGAGGGAGGAGGGAACGGACTTCAAAGTCCTATCCCTGCTTGTAATTACCATTGCCACAAACACAACGGGATGGGATTAAGGAAGCATGTTGTGTGGGATTCAGTTGAAGCTGCACTTACCCGTGCATTTTCCAGCCCTATGGGAAAGTTAGCTGAAGAGAACATATAAAGTAATATTCCCCTCTCCTCCAATTCTCCCTTTAAGTTGGGCTAATGAAGGGCCACATGGTTTCTCCCTTTCAGAGGTCTACCATATAAAGAATGCTACGTACCAAAAAAGCAAAAATCAAATAACATGTTAAATTACATAAGACTTTCAAAAATGAGAGTAAAGAAGAGCAAGCAAGGGAATCAGCTACTTAGAAAAATACGTTAACATCCTTGCAGATAATTTATTGAGCGGTGGCTAACGATACTACAGAACATAGATGTATTCTGTTTGAATGGCAAGGCTGGCAGGTGCCAGTAAGGCTGCGGGAGACGTTAACGACATGCTAAGGAGGATTGCACGTTGCTCAAGACTCGAGATACAAATCTTCCCCCGTTGCTGACCTTGGAAAAGTCAATTGATTTGCTAACCTCTAACTCTCTGGGTTTTTCTGTCTGGGTTGCAGCCTCTCCCGGGTAAAGTCTCTTTTCACAGCTGTAATCCAGCACCAGCTATGCTGAGGTGCAATTTCATTTTTCCCACCTCTCCTCCAGCTAGATGAACAGTTAAGGTGAAATATTATGCTCTTTAATTCTTCATGAATGCATCCAAACTGTGGGATGTTGCAAGAATTACAAATTAATTTACTATCTGGAGCAACTCCTTTAAAACTCAACATGCTAAACATTTTTTCCCAAGTTACTCCACTGTGAACAATGAACTGCCCCTGCACAAAGTGTTTCTGCAAGAGACTCAAACGCAGGTGGGTGTACGTAGGTAGGTGTATGGGAAGTACCAGCTATGCTGTACGATAGGGACTGCTATCACTGCCTGGAAAAAAATAAATGCACATGTTCTTAAGAAAAATAAGACTTGCTTAAGCAGTTTTCATTCCTTAAGCATCTTTCCTGTTTCCATTTTCAAGTGATGCACAGGGCAGCTCCTTCTCTCTGCAGCCCAAGCTACAGTAATTCCTCTTGCCCGTCTCCTCATACTTACGTGCACTTTGCTCCTTGCAGTGGGCCACAGGGCCATCAAACCATACTCTAGAGTATTAACACTTTTGCCTTTTCCCTCTTCAAAGCACTCAAATCCGAATCAAATGACCTCCATTCGCACACTCCTGAATTTAGGCTACCTTCAACATTCCTGTAACAAGTACTCTGTAAAATGGTAACATGGGCTTTCAAAAAAAAAA
>NW_009596636.1:0-1328 GCF_000690535.1 Cariama cristata
GCCTCCTGACTCTGCCCTGGGGTGGTTTGGGGTGAAACCATGGCCCAAAACCCCACCAGGCTCCGTGCGGGAGGTTTAACAGCAGCAGGACGGTGTTCAGAGCTGGTTTCTCAGGGTTTGCACGGCCTTTTACAGCCCCCATCTCATGGGCTTGAGGCAGATCTGCCTCTGACCTTGCTCGGCACCTCCGCTGGCTGCTCTCCACAAGCAGCCTAGGGTGATGGCACCGGTCCTCAGCCCGGCATCAGGACCAGAGGATGACTTTAAGGTCTTTTTTTCCGGCTCTGGGCTTTTCCAGGTAGAGAAACACATCTGCATTGGGATTTTCCATCACTAGGGCGTAAAGCCAAGGTGGTCCTTGGGCCATCCTCCCAGAGCACCTAACAGCGATTTTTGTTGGCTCTGGGCTCAAGCAAGAGCTGGAGACGGGCAGTGAGCATCCCTCCCGCTAGCCCCTACGAAGTGGAGTTGTTGACTTACGTGCTTATGAGAAGACAAACTGCAGGGCACGGCAATGCCACACGTGGAGGTTTGCCGGCGATCTTACCGGTATGGAGCAGACGTGGCCTCGCCTCGGGTGGGCGAAGGATTTGCTCCTAATTTACTCGACACGGTCTTCTGTGGGGAAAGGAGCCACCCCGGAGGCAACCTCCCGGGGAGGGCAGCCCATAAGCAGGACGCTGGGGCTGGAGGGACCCGGCGGGTGGTTGAGCCACTTCACCTCCCCGTCAGGGTGGAGATGCTCCATCCTGCAGAGATCTCCTCTGGAGATCCTCCTCTCTTTCCAACAGCCAGAGAAGAGGCTGAGTATAAACAAAAAGGAGGTGGGTTGTGCTTCGGCATGCTGCGGACCGGTGCACCTCCTTGCCAAAGGATATTGGGGTGCAACAGATTCACCGGAGTACCCCAGGACTGGATGAAACCCTCCATAGCGGGTTACTAAAAAGGCAAAGCACCAGAGGTTGAAGGAACAGCCTCTGTAGCATTTCGGTTTGGTTCACACCTTCCCCGGACCCTTGTCCTCCCCGAATCCATCCCCAAACCATCCATCTCACCGCAGCGCCTGCAACTGCGTCACCTCCCTCCGTCCTCCCTGCCAGATCCCCCGATCTGCAATATTTTTCCACGACAGAGAGCTATTCTGAGATATTTTATGGCCCAAACCGGAGCTATGACTCCCACTTTAAAGGCTCTTTGATCTTCATTAGGCCAACCTGGGCAGTTTGTGTTTATAAGGAAGATGTGAAATCTATTTAGGAAACCTCATTGAGTTGTGCAGCTGCAGGTGAGGGGCTGAGATGAAGCATCCTCTGCCGCAGGGTCGGCAG
>NW_009596636.1:1347-5520 GCF_000690535.1 Cariama cristata
CCAGCCTCGCCGCCGGTGCTTTCAGTCCTCCCTCCCGGAGACAACCGCAGTCGGAGCTCGGCCTCCCCACTCGTGGTGCCGGGGAGCGCGGCATCTCCCGGGGACGTCGGTGCCCCAGCATCTCTGGGGGATGCAGGAGCTGGAGCGACCGGTTCCCCCTCCCAACGCAGGGCTGTTTCCCTCTGTAACAGCAGGATATTAATGATATTTTATTACAGAGCTTATTTATCTTTTTTTTCCAAAGAGAGTCGGGTGTGTAAATGATCAGTGGATGCAGCCAGCTCGCAGGCAGATGAACGGGAGTGGTGGGAAGCCAAGACAACAAGAGAAGGACCCTCCAGCAGGGAGAAAATCCCATTAGGAGGAACCTCTTCCTTCTTCTCCCGGAGCAGGGGGGAGCTGAAGACCCCCCAGGACCCTATAATCCCACTGCACACGTGCTTGCAAGAGCAGCATCCTCCAGCCCCTGGCTCTGAGCGTGGCCAGCGGCAAGGCATGTCCCCGGGGCTCTGCTCCAGCAAACTGCCCAGCCCTGGAGACCTCACTTTGGGGGTGCCTTGAATGAGATCTGGTGGCTTCATCACGACCTTCTCCCCGTAAAAGCCGCATGCTCGGGATGTGCAGCCCTTTCCCGGCAGGGCTGGCTGCGGGGGTGAGGCACCCATGGGTGAACGGCCTCATTAGCTGCCCGATTTCTGGCCTTTCCGTTTTAATTTGGAGAACAAATCACACTTGGGTGTGAATGAGCTCCGGGGCCGGGTGCGAATGTCACGGCGGTACTCAAATCCCGTGGGATGCGGGGCAGCCATCCTGCCGGGCTGTAAAACCCAGCGTCACCGAGGCGAGAAGCGCTCTGGGGCTTGCAAAAACCTTGTGACGCCTGTGTCGGTCTGTCCGAGGACCCGCAGGTCCCTCCAGCACAGCCACGTGCCGTTGGGTGCCGCGTCAGTCCCCTTCCCCGCTATCTCAGGACAGATTTCCCGTGGGGCTTTGCAGACGTGCAGTTGGTCCATCCTCAGTTTGAGCAGGTCTCCTGGGCTCAGCGCCCGCTCCTGCTCCTGCCCGGGTGCAGCTGGTGGGGTGGGGAGCGGTGCTGAGGACCCTGCTCCATCCGGACCATCTTCATCTCGTGTTTGGTGAAATGGGATGAGGATGGATCCGCAAGGCAGTTGCATTGAGGGCTTTGTGCAGGGTTATGACAAGCAGGGACCCAGGAGGCATCCGGATGGATCACCCCCATAAAACTACCTGTATCTCCATCGCTTGAAGATCTTAAAGCCCCAAGAGACTTATTGCTGGTGACTCTGAGCCTTGGAGCCAGCGGCTAGCAGATCACCCATAGGATCAGGGCCCTTTTGGGTGCATAAATGGGGGTGATCACATCTGTGCCCACCCGGAGCCGTGATTTCCAGCTGGCTTTGATGGAGGGACCCCCTCTGAACCCCCCTCGTGCCGGCGGCAGGCGGGGAAGTACAAGCCATGAGCCTTGCTCTTGGAGGAGAACGCTGGTGTTTGCTTGCTTGTAGCCCCTCCGTAGGAGCAAGAAGAGCTGTGAAGCCCCCCAGTAGGGACTGGGAATCCCACCACTGATCCCTTGGCCCAGCAGGCACCAGGTACCAGCTTTAGGTTCGGGGGAAGGTGCTGAGCTCCACCACCTGCGCAGCCCAGGGCAGCCTCCAGCGGAAAAAACATCCTTGGTTTGGCTGGGACGTGGCACACGGGAGTTTTATTGCAGAGAGGGGAGTCCTTTTCCTTTCTACTGGGATCAACTGGTTTTCCTACCGACTTTAATGAAAGCAGGATCCGACCTAAAATGGAAGAAATAAATGGCTGTGTGGCACGTGAACCGACGGTACTCGTTGCTGCTCTGCCTGAGCTCACTGATGCCCACGCCTTCTCCTCAGCCCTATTTATATGCTAAAATCTATAATTGCGCCTGATTCTCTCTGATTTGAACCAAAATTGGGTGCTTCGCTGGGAGCAGACAACTAAAGGCGTTTGAGGATCTGAACGATGTCACTCTGATAGTTTTACTTGTGGGTGTTTACTGGCGTTATCTTTTCTTCCTGATATTTGCAAAGAGCTTGAGTCACGTCACCCCGCGGGGCAGATCGTGCACCGACTGCGATTGCAGGATCCTGCAGCGCGGCCTTTACCGGAGCGAGCTCCCGTAGGAAGGAGAGCCCTTTCAGCCTGAACGGGTTTGTTTCTGCTGCTCTTCTGGCTTCATGGGGAAGGACACATCTTCACTGCAGCAACTTGTGCTCGTTAGGAGGAGAGGCTGGTAAGTAACGCGTGCCCAGGCTGATCCGTGGGTGTATAATAACCCTTCGTGGATTTCTTTTTTCCAGTGTTCCCTTCAAGCCCATCGACTCTCAGCACCTACAGCATCCCTGGGCTGGGAGCTGCACAGCCCAGCTCCCTGCTCTGTAATCACCATGGGAGCAGCATTTCCAATGGCACGAGTGTTTGAAAGGATGCTTGCCTTGCTTAGCAGCTCCTGCTCGTCCTTCGTCACCCTGATCTCCCTTAGAAATGATGCTGTGGTGGGTACCAGCTGCACACCTTGCCCCAGGACAGGGTGTGTGGCACAGGTTTTGCACCAAGCAGAGTGTGATGGGGACCCAGAGTCTGGCCGGAGTAAAAGGGCTTTGGGTGGCCATGGTGCAATGCTTGGGGATGCTCCCAGGCAACATCTGGTCTTGGTGAAGCTGTAGGTGGTGAGCAGAGCCAAAGACCGGGGGAGAAAGGCTGGCTGCACCTGGGAAGGGGGTGTGCATGACCCCGAAAGGTGCTGCAGCAAGGCAGCCTGGAGAAGCCGTTGAGGGAACAAGAGCACTTGCTCTCTCAAAGTCCCCTTCGAAAACCAGCTTGTCCTTTGGGATTTGCAACTGGGACCGCGGACTTTTCTCTCTCGGGAAGGTGTTGGTTTGCACATCAGTCTTTAAACACCTCTTGGTGACCTTTCTCTGGTGCACCTGGTTTTCTCATGTGTTCCAGATCAGGCATCACCAGGTATCACCAGGGCATCACTAGGGCATCACCAGGTTATCACCAGGGCATCACCAGGGCATCACCAAGCATCACCAGGGCATCACCAGGTATCACCAGGGCATCACCAGGGCATCACCAGGGCATCACCGGGGCATCACGAGGCATTGCCAGGGCTCACAACCCCATCCATGCCCCCATTCAGCTTTCCTGCAAGCACAGAACTGCAAAGCAGAAACTGAGGGTCCTGACCCCCATCCCTTGCAGTTCATATCCCCCTCATCAGGAGTTTTTGAGGGAAATGCAGTTGACTTTTTTTTTTTTTTTTGGAAATGCAGGGGATCAGAAGCACCCCCGGACACCCCAGGGACAGGAAAGACACGACTGCCCAGGAGCGAGAGTGCTGTGGGAGCAGCGAGATGGTCACGGGGCTTTGGGGCTGTAACCCCCGGCAGGGAATGATGGCTTGGGTGGGAATAAGTCTGTTTTCTGTGGGAAGGCTCAGCTCTTTCGGTTGTGGGCTGTTTTGAAACCGCTGAGAGCAGCCGGGGAGGGCAGGAAGAGGGGAGCTGCTTCTCCGGCTGGGGATGGAAGGGGCTGGTGGGGGCGAGACAGCAGATTGCATGGGGAGCCCTCCCCGAGGTGCACCTCTCGCTCCATTGCAGCTGCTGGGGACAAAAGACACAGTAAGTAAATATTGCACCTTGCTTTTAGATCGAATTGATCTCATTTCAGCTCCCGGGTTTGGAAATGGTCCTGCAAATCCCTGGCCAGGGTAAGGGCACAGCCGTGCCCCTCTCGAGGGGGTGTCCTGTCCCCGCAGAGGGACACCCCTCCTGCCCGGAGCAGCTCCTGGGGTCCCTGCCACCCGTCCGAGGACACAGAGGTCCCCCTGGGATGTGACTCCATCTTCGGTGACAGCAGAGCCAGCCCAGACCGTGGGCTGGGAGCAGCTGCCTGACTTTCAGCTGGCTACAAGCACCGGGGATAAATCCTGCCCTCCCTGTGGGACCGGGACCGGATCGTCCCCTCCTGCCTGGCAGGGGTGCGCAGTGGCCCTGGGGGTTACCAGGGCAGAGCTGTCCCCGGGGTGATGGCAGAGGTGGGGTCAGGCACCCAAAATAGCCCCGTTCAGCATTTTTTTTGGTCATTCCCGCTGCCTTTCTTCTCTTTTTGAGGCGG
>NW_009596636.1:5603-6973 GCF_000690535.1 Cariama cristata
TCATCGCCCGGGCCCCTAAGAGGGATTACGGCTCCTTAGCGGGGGGAGCCGGCTTTCGGCGGGGTTTGGGAGCCCAGCAGGGAGTTCATTCCTGCAACCCGCTGCATTTTGGGGTCCCGTGGGAGCAGAACTGCACCCAGCCCCTTCCCCAGCCCCAGTGACACTCGGCCGTGTCCCGTTTTCCTCCTCGCCACAACCTCAGCGCTCTTTAAATCACGCGTTGAGGGAAGAGGAAGGGAATCCAGGAGGGAAGAGAGGATGGAAGGGGGATCTGGGAGGCTGCGGGGAGCCAAGAGAGGAGCAGCCCCGAGGGGTGCAAACAACCTCTCTTGCCCCTTCGAGGTGCTGCCTCTGCCCAGGGCCGGTGCTCTCGGGCAGGATTAAGGGTGAAGGCGCTTAGCAAAGCCGCCGGGCAGAGCCGGATCCCGGCAGGATCCCAAAGCGGTGCCGAGACCTGCGGTGCCTTCCTGAGCACAAGCAGCTCTCCAGCTCCAGCTGGACACTAAATCTCCATCCGACGCAGCCTCCCCGGGCAGGGCTTACCCAGGGTAGGGCATCCCGGGGCAGTTTGACATCCAGGGCTTGGGGCTGGCGGAGAGTGTGAGCCCTGGAAACCCATGGCCCCTGGACCTCAGGGCAGGGCTTTTGCTGATATTTGGGGAGCGTGAGGCAGGGCAGTGGAGCAGCACTGAAGTTTAGTCTGATTTTGGGGTTCCTTGGTCTTCGGGAACGTCTGAACTGCCTCTTCTCACTGATGATTTTATAGCAAATCACTGGTTAGTGGTGGGAGCTACTTCGGGAGATTGCAATCCTAAACCCGTGGGGTGGGTAGAGGTGGGTTTAGTTTGTCCTCTCCTCCAGGAGACCGAGGCAGGGCCAGGGATGGAGAGGTACCCAGGCGGGGCTCTTCACTCCGTTGGGCAGGAACGAGAAATGGAGAATTCTTGCATTTTTTGACATTTCTCCGTCAAAGAGAGACCACGCAGGAGGCAGTGGGTTGTTTGCACACCGAGGGGGTGTGAGCTGTTGGAGGCTGGCCGCGGGCTCAGCAAGCAACGGAAGGGCTGCAGCACCCGGGCAGTGGTGGTGGGGACCTCGCCTCCTCCAGAAACTACAGCGGGGAGGAGATGGAGTGGGATTTGGGCTGGGGTGGGAAGACAAGAAGTTGCACGCCCATGGGAACGTCATGTATTCTTGCGTTTGGAAGGAAGCAGAAGAAGACGTGCTCGTGGCAGAGGGCAACGGAGGTGGCACAGGCCTCATGGTTCTGCTCTGCACAGCACGGTGGGGAGGTGGATGCTCAACACCAGCTCTTCACTGGGACGCTTGAAACGAGGAGGGTGGTGTGATCGGGATCTATGACTTGGGAA
>NW_009596636.1:7010-15984 GCF_000690535.1 Cariama cristata
TCCTGGACCACTGGAGGGGTCGTAGCAGATGTCCCCCCAAAGAGCGGGGAAGGATGCCAAAGACGGGCAGACCAAACACCGAGCGCTCAACCTTATTTCTTTCAGAGCCATTATCTCTATTAGCATCCCCCCAGCGCTCTCATTGAATTCCACCTCCCCCACCACTAAATGCTCCCCAAACAACCCAGACATCAATCGAAGGCAGAAGAAATAGCCGCGCTTTGTCTCCCTGAAGAGGCAGCTTTGCATCGAGCGTGGCGGGGGGGCCCGCGGGGACCCTCCAGCGGGGACCATTTTCACATCTCCCTTTGTGAAGGAGCAGCCGTGAGCGAAACGCCACTCGAGGGGCATTGAATGAAATATACGTTCGCTTCTTCCATGTGGCGCTCGGCGCCCGTCCCCGCCTCTGACGCTAATGATCTGGACGAGGGTTGGTAGTTCTTTTTTTTTTTTTTTTTTTTTTCACCCCAAGAATAAAGAGGAAAAGAAAATGAAAGGGCAAGGGGCTGGAGGAGGGGAGATCGGATCCATTTAGGAGCCCAAACATTTATGGGGAGAGTGCCTCCTGAGTGGCCGCACAAAGGGCCTGGCTGTACCTGGCTCCATCCCTCCTCCACCTCCTCTCCCCCGCCACCTCCGGCCATGAAAAGGGGGAACCAGAGCTGTAGGGCCTCCGTGAAAGCCGAGGATAATGGATTTCATTATAGACAAGTATGTTAAATGTCTATCCACTCGTGTGCAATAAAGGAAAGCTGGTCTTTAGCTAATCGTGCTGGAGGAGCTCTTGGCTGGGATTCAAGAGCGAGATGTTCCCCTTGGTCCCCTGCCCCGAAACCCCCCCCGTACCGCTCCTAAAGAGCCGTCTGTGGGGTGCAATTCATTTATCATCATATCATCATTTCGGTGTCTACCATCGCATCCTTTTTCTCTCCGCTGGCCGTGGGGTGGCTCAGGACAAAGCTGGAGGGTAAATGTCTGTGTCTGGCCAGAGGAACAACTCTTGTGGTGCTGGAGCGGGGTTTGCTGGTGCAGCGGTGGGATCCAGCCCAAAGAGAAGTGTCAGCACCGAAAGGTCTTCACCTCCATCACGTCCGGATGGACCACCACTCCTCCCTTCTCCGTGATGACCTTTTTCTGGCTCCCCCTGCCCTCAGCGCTCCTGTCCAGGCCGGCTGCCCACCACCCTGGCACATCTCCTGCCACCTCCAGGGAGGATTCTTCTGCCTTATTTTTCTCTCCCACAAGTGGCTGTCGAAGTCAAGGGGAAGAGATACTGGATGCGCCAGGCTGGATCCAGCTGTGGGGAAGTCAGGGCAGGATGCGTCCCCACCATGTCACATCAGATTGGGATGCTCCGGCATCGTGCAAGCAGTGTCCTCCCCTTATCACACACAGACCCATGGCCTCCTTCCAGCCTTGCTGGGGCCACTGGCACCTCCATGGAGGTGACAGGTCCTCCAAAGGACACTCGCGTGGCCGTCTGGGATGGCTGCTGGAGGACCGGTGAGGTTCAACACCTCTCCAAACCACCTGAGCAGACATCTGCTAATGAATCTCCCCTTCTCCCGGCAATTCCTTTGGTTTTGGATTCTATCTGAGCTGGTTTGATATCTCCTTTGTAGGAATCGCTCTTGGAACATCACCTGGAAACTCTTTGCACTAAGGAAAGAAAACTCAACAGCCCATGGTTTTGTCCAATATGGAAATCTCTGGTTTGGGCTCCCATTCCTGTGGCTGGATGATTAACGTATGTAATTAAGCAAGCCTGTTGGTACTACTCCCTTGCAAAAAGAAAGAGGAAGCCCTGGGCTAGTGAATAAAATAAATGATGACAGTTCCCTGCCCTGACCCCGCGTCCATGGCCAGGCTGGGAAGCTTTCCCCTCAAAACTGTTGGGATGGGGCAGGTCACTGCCTGCCAGATGAACCTACCTTCTCCCCAAAACACATCCCCAGGGCGGGACAGAGGGTTTCTAGGCAAGAGGGAGCCGTGCCCTCCTGCCAAGGCACCGGCTTAATCCTCCGTACACTGATAAGGTCACGCCGGGACCTGCGCTCCTCCCTCCCGTGCATCGTCTGAGACTGGTGGCTCTCTTGGCCCTATTTATAGTGCAGTGATAGGATCAGGGAGAATAAGCATCTAGTGTCCCCTAAATCACAGCCCGCTCCCCATGGCCAGTCAGTGCTTGCTGCCCTCTGCTCTCGCCGCCGGAGAGCCTGGCCAGGACTTTCGCAGGTACGTTGGGAGCTGGGGTGCTGCTGGGGAGCCCTGGCATCCCTCCCAGTTCCCCATCCTCACCAGAGTGGGACAGGGATGGCTTTGGGTCAGAAGAAACCTTGGGAGCAGACCCAGAGCGTGATGCCGTGGCTGGGAGCCCCAGTGTGGGGCAGGGATCAGAGGGCAGCTCTGGCTGCAAGGGGAGCCCCATTTCTCTGGATAAAAGGGACCGAGTCACCTATTTGTCTTGTCTGGGTGGTGGCCAGGCCACCATCCCTTCCTCCCGCCTTGGACCTGAGCCCATGTGGGGCAATCAACCCACGGCCAGGGTCCATCCAGACTGCCCTGGGGATGGGTCGGTGGTCTAACCCTGGCCAAGGCTGGGTTGGTGGTCTGGGCTCTCCATGTAGATGGCCACCATTCACTTGCTAACTCCATTTATAGTTACATCTGCCAAGAAAAAGTCAGACACAGGGTCGTGGAGAGAGCCCCAAATCTGTGCCCTGTGTCCCTGGGCCATGGGGATGGCTGGAGGGGGCCAGGGAATGTGGGGGGACCTGTCGGTTTGCTGCAGGTGAGCAGCGTGGTAGGAAGGGTTGGTTGCTCATCCTTCTTCTCCATCACCTATCTCCTTGCTCTGGTTCCCACTTCAGGGAGCGGTGGCACAGCGAGATGTCCCATCCTTTGGAGTCAGCTCCTTCCCACACATGGTCCTGCGTGGACAGAAAGCCCTGCCCGAGGGGCTGAAAAAAAAGACCTCACCACCCTCCAAGCCAACGGGCAGCTCTGCAGGAGGGGAACCGCAGCCCACGAAGCCGGTGGAGCCTGGCCAGGAGAGCAGCGAAGCTCCTGCCAGAGGTGGTCCCAGCTTGGTGGCCACTGGGGAGGACTCTCTATGGGGACAGGCAGGTCCCTTGCCTGCAGTGACCCCCTTGGTGGGAGCTCCGGGATCCCTGTTGATGCTCTGTTCCTACACAGCTGCACCCTCACCCACTAACTCTCAGAAGAAGACCCGGTGTTATGCCCTGGGCACTGCCACCTTTCCCCCCAACGGTGTTCGATGATGAGACACGTGGGGTCATCCCCGGGGACCATCCTCACCTGCCTGATGGAGATCTGCTCCAGCACCGGCTCTGCCAGGGCAAATTTCCTATCCCTCATCCTCGTGGCCACCCTGAGCAACCCCTCGCTGCAGAAATCCCTGCCCGCGGCGTACCGAGACCACCAGGGTCCCCAGGAGGGCACGGGCCTGATCCAGTGCGGGGAGTACAGCAACCAGGTGCTGCCCAACGGCCGCTGTAAGATCGTGGCCACGCTGCCGCAAGGGGATGAGCAGCGGTGCCCGGACATGTTTCGTTGCACCGATGAGGTGTCCTACTGGCTTCATGAGAATGAGGAACGCAAACAGCAGGTCCTGGAGCTGCGGGAGCTGATTTCAGAGCTACAGGAGGAGCTGAGGAACCACCGGCACCGCATCAAAGTCCTTGAGCTCCAGGTAAGGGCTGCTCTTCGCAGACCCCTTCCGTGTGGGTACCCGCGGTCCCTCCCCATGGTCCCTTCCAGTTCCCAGCAGCTTGCAGGGAGAAGACACCCGGTGAAGCGTATGGCATCGTTCTGACCACGGGCTGGGACATCCATCAAACCCCAGCTGCTCCTCCTGTGGCAACTCAGCAGCCTTCTGGGGCTGATCTCGCTTAACATCAGGAGAAAGGTGGGGAGGGGCTTTTGACAAGGGCAGGGAGTGACAGGACAAGGGGTGATGGCTTTAAACTGGAAGAGGGAAGATTCAGATGAGATATTGGGAAGAAATTCTCCCCGGTGAGGGTGGTGAGGCAGTGGCAGAGGTTGCCCAGAGAAGCTGTGGCTGCCTCATCCCTGGAAGTGTTCAAGGCCAGGTTGGATGGGGCTGTGAGCAACCTGGTCTGGTGGGAGGGGTCCCTGCCCATGGCAGGGGGTTGGAAAGAGATGATCTTTAATGTCCCTTCCAACCAAACCATTCTGTGATTCTACAATGGTCCTATGACGATTAGCCACAAACCCTTCAGTGTTTTACCATGCTATCTCCTCTACCTTTGAGTCTGCCTAGGAGGGGATGCTGATCCATCCCATTGCCCACAGCGGGATCCCAGAGCAGACCTGGAGGTTTGGGCAGCTGGTGAAGGACCACACCTCTGATGGCCCCAGCTGAGCGAGGGAAGCCCTGACCTCCAGCCCACGGCATCCTTCCCTCACTCTCCTTTCTGCTCTTCATCCCACCCCGGCTCCATGCACCAGCCCCACAGCCTGAAGTTTCACACTAAAACATTTTTTCCAGCCTTTTTGGTCACCTCTGAAGCTCTCAGGCGTTTGGCACTGCCCCGTGGTTTTGCCTGGCAGACCCTTGGCTTGGCCCTCGGCAGCAGCGAGCAGGATCTTGCACAGGGTTGTGGCCAGGAACGGGGAGGGAGCAGGGTGTGTTTTTCCTGGCCGTAGGAGTCATTTCCCACTAAGACATCTCACCGGGCTGTTGATGGGATGTGCAGAAAAACCAGTAGCAGTGTACTGGTGTCAGCTGGAAGAGCCCCGAGACCGCCGGGTGAACAGCAACCTTCTCTTTGAGGTTGGAGGAGATGAGATCTGATACGGTCGGGCTCGGGGAGTGATTTATTCCCTGTTCGGCTGCTTGCTTTCATCCTTGCCCTTGGGGTCCCTGTTTGGAAAGCCTCCTCCGGGCAGCCCCGTGGGGAGAGCGCGGCCGTGCCGGAGGCTGCTGAGCGCTGCGATGGCCACGCAGTTGGGTGGGCGTCTGTGCCGTGGGTGTCTCCGCGGGAAGCTGGTGCTGGCTGGTGAGACGGAGGAAAGGAGGGAGGAACGGGACCCAGGGTGGGTGCTCGTGCTCAGGCAGACCCACTTGGTGCTCCCCCCCCATCCTGTGTTGGCCCCTGTCCCCCACCCTGCCTTCTCACCCACTTTCCACCACTCTTCTCCCATTTTCTCCTTGCATTTGCACTGGGACACGCTGGTGCAGTAGGTCTTCGCTCTCCTGACTTCCCACATTCATCCCCTGGTGACATTTTGTCCCTTAGGACTGTTTAATCTGTCCTTCCCCGATCCCAGCTCCCTGTGCTGTCCCCAAAACACCCTTCTGTGCTACTCTTTCGCTGACCCCCCCCAGCTCACGGCCAAGGAGGGAGGTGGATGGTGATACACTAAATATTTTCCCTTCAGTCTTTGTGCTCCTAATCCATTCTTCATTTCCAGAACTGAAATGACCCATCTAAAGGCAAGGTGTTGGGTCTATGGCAGTTGTGCAGGGGCTCTTCAGAGTCGGAGGGAAGAGGGAGGAGAATCTGCCCCCCCCCCAGGGATGCTGGTTGTCAGAGGGGGCTGAGCTGATGGCCTTGAACAGGACACTCGGCGTTGAGGCGAGGGGATGAGATGTGGAGCTCGGGCTCTCAGACCATCTAACACCCATGCCCAGATCCTGCACCTCCTCGCCCCGCTGATCTCCTGCTCGCCAGCTGGTCCAGCGTGAAGTTTGCCAGCGAGTTACACATGCTATTAAATGCAGTGGGGAAACACAAACACTCCCAGGTCTTTCCAGCTGCTGGCGTTGGGATCGCTCATACATGCACACGCATATATCCGTGCACATAAACGCACACGTGCACATACACGTATGTACGCCCATAGACGTGGACGTGCCCGTGCACACGCAGGTACACCCTGACCCGGCCCTGTGGCCCACGTCCCTCCAGCTCCAGGCACTCCCACGGAGGGGAGCGTGAGATTACACTGAAAAACCAAGCTAAGGACAGGACTGGGTGAGGAGAGAAGGAAAACTGCAGGGCTGGGATGCGGCTGGACACGGGCGCTGACTGCCCGACGGTTTGTGCACGTCCAGCCCTTTTTAACTCCCCCGTCTCTCCGTTTTCCTCCACTCATTCCCCACCCCAGCCGCCCTCCTTTCCCCGCCTTCAGCCTTTCCCCTCAACATCCCACAATTCGCTTCTCACAGTCCCACAAGCCCATAATACTCCTTAGAATTGTGTTTCACCCTTCTTATCCCCCGGGGGGGTTCAGGAGGACCCTCTCCAAGGCCACGTCCCAGCAGGTGCCTTCCTGACCCATCGGCAGCGGCTGAAGCCTCTGCTCTTCCTTTTTGGCTCCCTTACCACTCCCCTGGTAATTTCGGTGTCTTTTTTCTTAGTGTATTACCCCTTTCCCCGCTCTTTGCTATTTTTTTGTACTGAATCGCCCTTAGACAGAGAGCAGATGCTCTCACATCGTACCCTGGCACTCCAGCCTGGTACCTGGGGAGAAGCTGGTGGACGAGGATGCTTCTGGAGCAGCAGCAAAGGGTGGGATTCACCCTACCCAACCCCAGTGCCTGCCATGCAAGGGTCTCTGCGGGACCCCGCCGATCTCGTAGAGATCCGAGCGGTGACTGCAGACATGGATGCTGCTAGGACCTCTTGGATGTCTCCTGGAGGATGGGATGAGTTGGGAGAGCTTGTTTCTCTTCAACGGGAGCCCAGGGGAGCAGCTCTGAAGGAGATGGGTCTGCTGTGGGGTGCTGCCGGGCTCCTCGCCCTACAAGGGGAGCAGAGGGACACAGGGTGCACCCAGGAGCAGCCAAGTCCCAGGTCCTACCAAGGGGTCTGCAAGTGGTTCCTACCTGGGGGGCAGTGCCTGCAACATCTCTGCCACCGTTACCGAAAATCGTAACCAAGACAGCTCTCTTAGAAAGCCGACGTTGGTTTGTTGGAGCGCTGGGTGCGTGGGGGATCTCTCCACCCAGCCACGTGAAGGTACACCTTACATACGATAAAACACTTGCACATGCATGGTACGCTATATAGCCATCGTTATTCACACTCAGGACCAGTTACAAGTTTCTCCCTTCTAATGTCAATTAGTACACACCCTCAGTAAGCGCTAATGAAGCCTTTTCATCAACTGTGTATGCTCCCCAGGGGGGTTTTGCCCTCTTTTGGGGGGGCCGTTTGGGTTGGAGGTCGCGATCTCCCACCACCACCATTACCTCTGTGCTACCCCCAGCTGATTTATTGTTGATGTCCGTGGGTTGCAATGTTTTATCAGCTCGGCTCCCTTCATGTCTAGAACTCCCTCCCTTGAAGGTCTCTCTTTGCATGCTTTCCTACTAACTGAGATAACCGTGTCCCGTTTTTTATCATTTGTTCTTTGTTTTCCTAATGCTTCCCAACCTTGGGATGCCAGGCTGAAGAATGTGCCCGTTTTGCTGTTAACTAAATTGTTTAACCCTTTGGTATCATCACCGAGGTACAGAAAGAGGACATCCTCCGAGATCTTTTGAGATCATTTGTAAAGAGTTTCAGACCTTGAGTGGAAAAGGCTCTGAGCGACCGGCTCCAGCTTGGAAATTGGCCTTGTTTTCTGCAGGGGGGGTGGGCTGGAGACCTCCAGCTATTTCTTCCAACCTCACGTTTTTTTTCCACGGGTCTTAAAAAAATAAAAGGGGATGGGAGGCCCAGAAGAAGAAGGAAGGAAACAAAATCTGGAGAGTTTAGCTGATGGCAATGAGTGTGTCCTGTCACCCTCCAAGCCCCGGAGGGAGGGAAAAGCAAGAAGCAAAGCTGCACGGGGAGTTATAGCTGAACGGAGGAAACCAGAGGCAACAACAGCGGCCGAGCTCTTCGTCCCTGCTCCCCGACGGCTTCGGGACTCTCCCGTAAGGAGTTTTCCCACTGTGTTGGTCTGACCATTTCCCAACGCCTGTACCCAGCCTGGGAAGATGCTTTCCTCCTGCATCCCCTCGCATCTTCCAGGAGCCGTCCTGCCCAACTCCCTGCTGTGTCAGCCTGGGTCGGGTCTCCTCCGCCTCCCTCCCTCCCTGCTGAGGAGCTGTGTCTCCCTTAGTCCCTCTTCATAAATCAGGCTCCGGCTGCTGCTGGTTGGTCTCCCTGGGCTTTGCTGTCAGTATTTCTCCGGGAGCTCAGCGTGGGTTTGTCTCTCCAAGCAGAGGCGTCTCTCTGAACTCAGCATCTCTTCTCGAGCTGAGTGAGAGCAATAGGCTCTTCCAGGTCACGGCTCCTCTCGGGCTAACGGGGACACCCAAATTGGGGCAGGTGGGGTTGACCCCATCTCTGCCACGCTTCACAGAATCACAGAATCGATTTGGTTGGAAGAGACCTCTGGGATCATCGAGTCCAACCTTTGCCCTGACACCACCGTGTCAACCAGACCATGGCACTAAGTGACGCATCCAGTCTTAAACACCTCCAGGGATGGGGACCCCACCACCTCCCTGGGTAGCTTCCCTCCTTCCCGTGCACTTTAAGGAGCAAAAGGAACCCCCTCACCCAGCCCTCCCCGTGCATTTCCAGTCCCGTTGCAGCTGCAGGGCTGGGGCAGGCACAGAGCAGGACCCCGCGGTGCAAAACTCCATCCCCGGTCCCAGGGGTGCAGAAGGGTGCAGGGATGGGAGCAGCGTCAGGGCACCGCGGCGGTGGTCTGGCTGTGCTGGTGTTAATCAGCAGCAGGGGAAAACAAAAGGTATCAACTGTGGAGGAGGGGATTGTCTGGGAGAAAGCATCGGGGGGTTTACTCGGAGAGCTGATGTGTGGCTGACGGGAGCTGGAAGAAGCCTGTATCGGTCACAGCTCACAGAGCAGGGAGGGGACGGCTGATTGATGGTAGAGCCGGAGACATTGCAGTCCTGGGAAGGAAAGCATCGTGTCATCTCCTGCCGTAATTCCCACTTTGCGGCCCCTGCCTATCTGGCTGCTCTGGATTT
>NW_009596636.1:16004-17193 GCF_000690535.1 Cariama cristata
GGACCATGCAGGGGATGTCCAGGCAGCACTGGGAAGGATACTATAGAGCTGCCGTCAGATATTGGTGCCGTAAGCCAGCAATGGTGATGCCATCTCCTGGGAACAGCAAGCTGAGACGTGTCCTGGCAGGAATGGGGACTGGGGTGTGAGCCGGGTCCTGGGAGCAGCTGGAAGGGAAGAAAACAAACTCTGGGCATGCCAACCCCTTCCAGCTGAAGGACGTGCCCGACCCTCAGCAGCACCGCTGCAGTTTTGCAGGTAGTGATGAGTCAAGTGCCAGCCCTCTGTGTCCCCAGGGATATTTAATAAACCACACACTTGCACGGACACCTGAAAATCCAGATTTTCCCCTGATAGCGGGGACAGGGAGGTGAGAAAATGAACTCATTTGATTTTCAGGGTCTTGCGGTGCCTTGTGAGCCTGAGGCAGCGATGCTGAGCAGGTGATGGAGGAAGAGATGTCCCCATCAGGGGACAGGGGAGGGCAGTGCTGGTGGAGAGCCAGCATCCCTCCGCTGCAGGTGCGGGTCTGGGATTGCCGGACCCCCGGGAGGGCTTGGGGAGCTGTTGGATTGCCCAGGGGAGGGAGAGGGGGGGGGTTCCCACACTGCTGTGGGATTTTGGAGGTGCTGTTCAAGGCCTGCTCTGCCATCTAATGGAACAGGGAGCTCTGAACAAGAGAGGCGAGCGTGTCTGCAGTGGCTGGGGCTGGGGCATGTTCGGTGCGTGCTGGTGGGGCTCGGGGTGCCCATCTCCTGGTACGAGCTGTCGGCATCTCCGGTCAGCTTGTGCGTCTGTTTTATATAGGATCAGAGAGCGGTCATCCAAAAAACAAGCAGCAAAAGGGGCATGAAAGGGGCTGGGGTCCTGTGTGACACCTGCTCCTTGCATAGGATGAATGTGGACCTTGCTGTTTACAGGACACCAGCCGTTGCCCAAAGAGCAGGAGATGGCTCAGCATGCAACGTGTTGATAAGCTGTGGAGCTCCTCATAATGTTATAAAATATTGTACGGTTCAAGGGGGGATTGGACAACTTTTTGGAAGGAAAACCCAGCTGTAGCGGCATCACTAAATAGGTAGAGGCCACATCCCTGTCGCAACAGACTGGAGGGTGTTTGGAGAGGAACGCTGTGTGCTCGCCCTGCTCCTGCAGCTGTAGGCTTGCCTGGACATGCACTGGCTGCGCA
>NW_009596636.1:17238-31906 GCF_000690535.1 Cariama cristata
ATCACCCCGTCCAACCCCCCCGCCAAAGCAGGGTCACCCACAGCAGTCGCACAGGGTCACATCCAGGCGGGTTTTGAGTATCTCCAGAGAAGGAGACTCCCCAACCTCTCTGGACAAGGTGCCTGTGGCTTCCACGGTGGACTGGGGGCTGCAGGGAGAGGGCGAGGGTGCAGGCACCATCCTTGGGGTCCTTGGTTTCTGTTGGTGCACACAGTGAGTGGTCCTCTGCCCTCTTGCTTCCCTGCCTGCCCATCCCCAGGGGGTCCTGGGGCCATGCCCCTAGCTCTGTACAGGTCCCCAGGCATCCCCCCCATCCCACCTTTCTCCCTGCCCGCAGCACGAGGAGGCGGCCGGTCGGAACCACAGCCTGGCTCAACGGGTGCAGGACCTGGAGCATCGCTACAGCGAGGCCAGCACCTTGCAGCACATCCAGGCCACGCTGCTCTACGACATGCAGGCACAGATAAACAACATTTCCGTCCTGACCGACTGGGCTTGGCGCAATCCCACCTGCCTCGGCCCCGCCGAGATGCGGCTGCAGGAGGAGATGCACAATCCAGGTGATGGAGAGGTGCTGGGGCCGGCTGGGAGGGGATGCTTCGCCCTTACGTCCTCTCTCGAGGGGGGCTGAAGGAAAAGGCTGTGGGAAAACTGCTTTAAAGCCCCTTTGTGTTGACCAGGAGCTTGGTCTCACCCAACTTGCCTTTCCAAGGCAGCCAGGAGGGCTCCTCAGAGCAATGGACACCTCTGGGGATGGCTTCCAAGCTGTCTAGGAGGGGGGTCCTGTCCCTCGGTGCCTCCTTTTTCGCTCCACGGATGGTGTGAGATGCTCGCAGGGACCAGCTCAGGCTCTGACAGCCAGGTCGGCGTTGTGCCCACCATCACCCCCCCTGCGGTCAGCTGCGTGAGGCTCCCTCCCAGACCCAGGGATTGTTTTTCCATCCAAAACAAACCACAAAAACCCAAGAATTATTTTTTTTGTCTTCTTCAAAAGTTCACAGCATGAAATTAGGGATTTGGTGAAACTCTTCAACTTTGAAAAACAACTGTTTTCCGTTATTTCTCACTTTTTTTTTTTTTAATGAATGCATTTGGATTTTTGCCAGATTTTTGGTTGTTTTCCTTGTTAGTTCCTGGAATGTTTTCTTTGGTTTTTAGCAAACATGGGAACTTTCAATGAAAGAATTCAAGGTTTGGTTTGACTAAAGCCCCATTTTCTGCCAGAGAACCCACTGCCGTGAAAACTTTTTGACCAGGGCCTACCATGGCCAGGATCTGCAAAGCTCAGCCTTGAGGTACTGGAAGAGAAACTGAGTTACTTCTGCAGCATCTTCACGTCTCTGGGTCTGTGGCAAGGGGGTGGTGGTCTTCGAGATGTAAATGTGCCAGTCCGATCCCTGTGCCCCAAATCCCACCTCCCGCATAGCCGATGTCCAGGAGGAGCATTGGAGAAGGATGAAGCGATACTTCTCCTGAATCGTCTTCCAGCCTTTGGTGAACTCTGGTTGAGGGGCTTGTAGGGACAGCATCTATCTTCTCCATCAGGGAGCGGGCTGGATGGGATGTGTCAGGCTTGGCTTTCTTGGCTGAACTTGGCTTTCACCTACCAACCTTGATCTGATCTGATCTGATCTGGTGGTGTCCGGGAGGGGCAAAGTCAGGTTACTTCTCCCCTGAGCCAACCAGCCCAAGTCTTTTCCATTGCACTCGTTTAAATCTCTTTTGGCCAGCCACGTCGTGGTGGAGGTAGCACGAGCAGCTCTGCTGGTACCTGCTGCCTCTGAGCCCTGAGCAAGAAATGGTCTGTGCCAAACCAGGACATGAGAGTTGATGTCTACAGCCATGACCACCACCTGCAAGCCAGGACTGGGATTCATCTCAATAACTTGATGTGACCAAGATGATGACTTCTATGGCCCAGAGAATACCAGCCCGCATGCAGCCGGTTGATGCAGCACTTTTAGCTGACTAATTTTAGGTGGGGTAGGGCTCTGCGTGCTCTCCTAGATGCTTTCTGGGTCTAGGTTGCCTCTCCCTGACCTCTGCTTGCTGCACACAACTGGTTTCTCCCACATGCTGCCCTGCAGCAGCACTGCCCGTTGGAGCCAACCTCAAAGGATGTCCCCGATCTTGGTCCCCCCAAGGTCTCAAAGGTCCCCCCACCCAATGCAGCCCATGGGGGGACCTCCCAGCCACCACCCTCCCCAGTTGGTGGGCTGGGATGTTGCAGCTCTTCATCCCTCATTCCCCCTGGACTTGCTTTCCCATCCACAAGAAGCTTTCATCATCTGCCGGTCCCATGGGCTCCTCCTTTCTGTGTGCCTCATGGAAGCCAATCTCCCACACATGTTCTCTGCCCTCCCTCGGGCTGCTGGCTCTCCCAGTGATTCCAGTCCGGTATTCAGACTGGTCTAGCTGTGTGTCAAAGGAAGGGGATCTGCCTGTGGGAGTTGCCTTTGTGCCTTTCTTGGGGATAGATGGGATGTGCCTTTCTTTTGGGATGCCATTCGTCCCACCAGGGAGGCTCAGCCCACAGATGAAGATGCTTCATGTTTGGTGTCTACAAGCGCGTGTCCCCATGTAAGCTGGATGTTTAAGATAATAAAGCAAGCAGTGCGTGGAACGAGAGCAATTGTGCATGTCTCACTAGGGTCTCAGTTCAACTGACACCTGGTACCACCTGAAACACTCTGGAGCATCCAAGGCATCCGCATAAGCCTGGCAGATACAAGACGGGACCTACGCGGGACAGCTGACAGCCAGCCCCAGGGCATCTCGGACGTCAGCACACACCCCTGTGCTCGGCTGAGCTCCTTTGGCAGGCGATGGAGGGAGACGGGGAGAGCGGCACTTCCCTCCTCTCCCACGCAAACCCGGGATGAATTGCCCTCTGCAGAAGCCTGTCTCTGAGGACCAGCCCAGACCGCCTGCCTGAAGGATAGATGGCTGGTGCCAGGCGAAATAAATCCCACCTGACATATCCCATTTCAGACGTCTTTAGGTTCTCCAGAGTGATTTTGATCCCCTTTCCTTGTAAGACAAAACCCACAGCGGCAGTTTGGGAGAAGAAAAACCTTCCGCTGTTACCTGCACTGACCATCGCTGGAGAGCCAGCCTGTTCTTTATCAATGGACGAGACCGTTTTGGTGTGAGATATAATCTAACCTCAGCCTGGTAAAATGCATATCATTTCTGTGTTGCCATTAAAAAAGCAGTTGAACTGCAGATCGTTCCTCAGCCACAGCATCCGTAAGTGCAGAGCTGTGCTAACGAACCTTATCGTTAATAAGCTGCGGCGCTCAGGCTTCAGAAGCAGCTCTGAATCCGGGGTGATTTGCCCAGCTCTGCATCACGACTGCATGAAAACGATGCTGGCTTTTGTCAGGTGCTGTGCCCTAAAGCCCGTCTTTCTCTGCTTTCTCTCTCAGAGGTGAAGCACGCCAGGAACTGCCCCATCGACTGCGCTTCTGTCTACTACAACGGGCTCCGGCGGTCTGGTGTCTACAGCATCATGCCCTCGGTCGGGGGGCTGCCTATTGAAGTGCTGTGTGAGATGGACATCGAAGGTACCGCGGGAGGCACCTACAACACCTTCCAGCAGAGCTTTGGGTGGGATTTGTCTAACCTGAGAGTTGTATCTCATACCTGAGTTATTCTGAGGCTATTTTATAGTTGGTGAGAGCAGAAGGGGTCTTCAGGGACGGAGGACTCGCCCTCTCAGCTGGCTATAGTCGGATGAATAGTTCAAAGCAGACGTTATGGCTAGAAGTCACTTGCCTAAACACAGGCGTTCAGTGCTCTTTGGGATGTCCTCGTGCATCCAAGATATCACTAGTGGAGATGACACAGGGCTGAGGGAAGAAGAAACCCTTCTGGAGTAGCAGGTGGTCACCGGGGGGTATCGGGAGCATCTCTGGGTGGTTGAGGGCTCCGTGTGGGCAACCACCGATTGTAGCTGTGCTGAAGTGAGGAGGGGGGAGGTAGATCTTCTCCCACAGACATTTTGGAGTGCAAATGAGGGAGCAGGTGACCTCCCACACTCTCGCTGTCTGAACATCCGTACAAAGCCCACTACTGTCATCCCAAGGCACAAACTTATTAGCAAAATTAATTTGCAATACCTGAGTTTTGGAAGGATAATGGCAATCGTCAGGGCAACGGGGCGGTGGATTGGCAGTTCCTTGCCCCGCGGATCTACTCCAGCCCAGATGGATGTGTCCCAGCCACACATCCCTGCTGGAGGACGGGGTTCAGCTCCCCACATGTAGACATCTCACCTGCAGGAAGAATTGCCGGTGACGGCAGCTTTGGGGAGCACATGGTCATTAAGAAACAGGCTGTTCGGACAACGTGGTCTCTGTTATGTCATTACTATTATTTGCATGACCATCAACACAATCTTGGACACTGTAGAGTGACAGGCTGTACAAACAGCAAAGAAAAAGGTGGCCCCAGTCCCCTGTCTGCCCCCCGCCTCCACCTCGCTTACAATATTGGAATAAAATGAGAGAGGAGAGAGGGATTTGGACAGATGGGCGAGCAGATGGAGACAGTGAGGCAATCCTGGGAGAGCTCGTGTGCCTCTGTGGTGCTGCAGGAACAGTACATAATAATCTCCAAACTCCAGGATCTCTAGTTTGTTCCAGTCCCAAAACATTTTCCGCCCCAAACCTACCAGCTCCCTCTCATTTAAAACCACCTTAAGATCTGGGACAGTCAACAGGGGAACATCGTCATGGACCAGCATGGGAGAGGTGGGAGCCCTTTTCCATGAGCTATGATGGGCATCACGTTTTATCCCCGTGCAGCAGCCAACACTGTATTTTGCCACTTGGTGGGGGGAGGCATGACAAGGAGACACCTTGCTGAGCTGCAGGTGGGTCCTCAGAGGTGACACCACTAAGGGGACTCTCCAGGACCCCCTGGATGCTCCCTGGAGACTCCCATTTTACATTCTCTCTCTCCTGGCAGGTGGGGGCTGGACAGTCATCCAGAGGCGTCAGGATGGCTCGGTTGACTTCAATCGGACCTGGAATGAGTACAAGGAAGGCTTTGGGGACCTCAATGGTGAGTTCTGGCTGGGCAATGAGAACATCCACAAGCTGACAAGCCAAGGGGACTACTCCCTGCGCATCGACCTGGAGGACTGGAACAACAAGCACAAGCACGCCTTCTACCAGGTCTTCAGGTAGAAAGTGGGATGGCCTTCCTTGGTTCTCATAGATGCAACCGGTTCAATGCTGGGAGACCTTCAGGCATGGGAACCCCGTTGAGGTCAGAGTGACTCTGTCTAGAGACCTTTTCAGACGGGGCCCAGGCTGTCTGTCCTTCCTTCCCCACCTGGATTTGATCACCAATTTTTGCTCTGGGTTGAAGCCTGGGTGTGAGCTAGCGAACGTGCAGTGTCGTTCGGCCATGGCCAACATCCACAGCCCCAGAGGCAGGGAGCTGTAGGACCCGATGGACAGTCCCCAGCTGCTTAGGGGTATTTTTTCTGCCAAAATTATTGAGCTCTATGTCAAAACCAGGGTTATGAATCCTGTGGCCTTGCTGGGCATATCCTCCAGCATCTCCCTGGTTTAGAGTCCTATTTTAACTTTTAGCCTCTCTACTCATGGCTTTCACTTGCTGTGCCCGTTGTGATGCCCTTTAGTGTTTACAACCCTTCCCCTTCTCTGGGGTTTCGTTTATCTGCACCACGTCAGCCACATCCTTTCCTAATCAGGGGTGACCAGGTCTGTCTAGACTGTCCCAGGTGAACTCCTTCCCTGTCTCTACTGGAAATCCTCGTGGGTGACTCTGGAGTAATCTGCCATGGGGGGATGTCCAAGGGAGCAATGCACATTATGGACACTCGAAACTTGAGGGCTTTGAGTAGAGCCCAAAACTGCTGGAAAAAAAAAAAATCCCCTTGCCTGAATATGCCGTAGAGCATCCTCCACCAGCAAATGAGTGCTCTGAACGGTCATTCCGACTTTTCTCATCAGACATCGTGTGCAATGGCAGTGACCTTCAGCCTTTGCTAACCCAGATTACTAATTAGCTCAGTCTAGGTGAAGGGCAGGATTCTTTTTACGTGGAGAGGAGGCGGTGATGTGTAATTAGAGGGACTGTCTTGCCAAAGCTACCATAGTCCTTTTTTGTGGTTTTAGAGTCATGGTCTGCCCAGTTCAGCTCTATAACGAGTGCCCTGAGTCATGACAAAATCATGCACATCCCACAGAAGGGAAAAATACAGCAACTTTGGCTTTTAGAGGCAATGAATCATAGCAGGGAGGTTGGCCAGAGCATCTCGATGATTGCGAGGTGTCCACACCAGGAATGCAGTATCCAGCTTGGAAAGGAGCCTCAAACACTCCCCATTAAATAGTCCCACCTTTGTTGCTTGCAGCATTGAGGACGAGGCAAACTATTACCGCCTGCACGTTGATGGGTTCAGCGGGACGGTGGAGGACTCCTTTGCCTGGTACCACAACAAGAGGAGCTTCAGCACACCCGACTCGGGGAACATCTGCGCCGAGATTTCCCATGGAGGCTGGTGGTACCACCAGTGCTTTTTCTCCAACCTCAACGGGGTATACTACAAGGTAAGGTGGAGGGATGAGGATGCAGCTGTCAGCACACGATGTCCAGGCCTGGGAGGAGGCTGTTGGTCCTCACATCAGAGCAGTTCTTCCTGGCTTGACCAGTTTCTGCTCTCCAGGGAGGGAGCAAAACGAGTGCTGGGCCCCAAGGCAGTTCAGCATTTCAGTGCCATGGGCCAGACACGAGTATTGAGACACCTCCGCACGCTGGGGTTTGGGATTGCAGGGTGGAAACTTGTGGTACGGGTGACTCACGCTCCCTGAGACGGATGGATACCAGCTCCGTCGGGACCATTTGAAAAATGTTGGGCTTTACGTGCTCTTTTGCCCACATCATCATTAAGCTCTTTGCTCTGGTGTTTCAGAGCAATCCTTTTTTCCAATGCTCCCATCCGGATGATGTTTCCGTGCGTTTCCCATGCCTGACCATCCTTCTTTCTCTGCATCGCAGGGCGGCCGATACTCCATTAAAAACCGCAAGGTCCTGGGGCCGGACGGTATCGTGTGGTACTCGTGGAAGGACACAGACTACTACTCGCTGAGGAAGGTGGTGATGATGATTCGACCACGCACTTTCCGGCCCCACCTCTCCCCATGAAGGAGCCTGGAACGTTCTTCATTTCACCTCACATCGAACGTTGGGAACAGAGGGCTGGAAATAGTTTGCTGTGAGCAAAAACTGATGCTGGAGATCCTGGAGGGACCGAACCACCATGCCTGTTGCTGCCTGTTTGCTTTTGAGAGAACTGAACCAACAGCAGAGGTGTGAAGACCTTCAACACGTGTTTGGGTGCTGAAGGCTCTGCTAAAAACACCGAGGTGATTGCTGCGAAGGACTTTGCAAAGACAAGCATGTGGCTTGCTGTTTTACCGGGTCGCAGCAGTCCTTGGCAGGCTTGGGCATCCCCAAGGCTTGAGACTAAATCCAGGTGATGGGGTGGGGGGGGTCAGCCACACCCTGGGGTTGGACCTTACGCTGAATGGAGACGTTGAGCACTTTGCCTACCAACCCAACGGTGTTTGAGAGGGAAGCAAAGACCCAGCAATCCTGTACGAGCTTTCCACATGGGATGTCATGGACCAATTTTCATGCCGTAAGATGAGCATCTCTCCAGTCTCGGCAGAGTTTCTCGGTTCACATCACCGCGTACGTATTTGGCGCTGAAGGTCCACCACCGCAGGGATGTGCTGGAGTGGATCCAAGGTGCTGAGGTGGCCCTGAGGAAAGCCAGGAGAGCCTGCGTGCATCGCCCAGGGACGGTGTCATGGGCAAACGAGGAGGAAGGTCTGTAGCGGCCCTTGCCTTCTCTGGCAGGGACTGTGTTACGCACATGGACATTAGCCAGCTGCGATAATAACACTCCAAATGAAAAGATTTAAAAATAAAAAATGCGGAAGGTTTTCCATTTTCCATTTTCCATTCCATTTCACCTTTCCGAGCTTTCTCTGGCAAAGAACTTTGGGTCAATTTTCCGTCCCCACTAAAAGTGGTCTGCAGGAATGATCAGACGTGATTTTAAATCTTTTTTCACTGCCTTACTCTGGACAAAGACAATTCATTGTTGCTGTCTTTTAATTTTCCCTTTGTGGTTGCAGCGAGAGACCTTCCTTTTTCCCTGACTTTGCCTCCTTGCAGGACCAAGAGATGGAGGCTGGGACTTGGCCTCAGCCCTTATTGTGTTTGGTGATGAATATTTAATTAGATTACCCTTTTCCTGTTTCATGTGCGCAGATGAGTTCAAAGAGGGTTCAGCGAAGGGGAAAGGCAGATGTGTTAGAGACAAAGCGCCATTCCTCCCAACTCCTTGGCTCCTGCTTGATGCTCTGCTGACTCCCTGATGATTTCTGTAGCTTTTGCACTCTTCTGGACTATATTTTGCCTGGAACCTCATTTTTCACAGGCATTTTGTTTCCCAAATCAAGCGGAGAAGTTACCTCCCAAGCATCCTACGAACAAATATCCCCAAGATAATAAACCAACGTTATTTATCTTTCCCTCTGCTAGGTTTGCCTCGGTAGACTTCCCTGGGGATGTTCCCAAGACATAGTTGATGGTGTTTGGGGGTTGCAACGGGCTGGTCTGCGCTGCTGCTGTGCCACCTCTTGCCGTGAACACCTGGGTACCACCACCAGTGGGAGGAGAGCTTTCTGGCCTCCTGGCAGGCACATCTCCGATATGAGGCTCTTCCTTCAGGACCTGACCTTCCCTCTTTGGACTGCAGGCATTCAAAGGGCCATGATGTGCCCTGGTTAAGCAATACCCTACTAAGAGACTAATAAATCACTTGAATAAGCAACAACCTAACTAACTAATGATCACATTATCTTTATTAATCTACGATCTGGTTTTGCACATTATTAAACACAACAATAAAGGTATCACTCTTAAACCTTATGAATCACACACTACTGCTGCTGAATTGCAGTTTTACCTTCCTTCCCTCCCGGCCACCCTTCATACTGGGTGCAAGGGTCTCCCTTTTCACCGTCCTGCACTAAGTCTTTTGGACATAGCCCTCATGGAGAGTCCAGCCATTCGTCCAAGGGCACCCCGTGCAGTTGGGTACCCAGGTCAGCATCACCGCCGTCCGTAGGCATCCACCCTCTGACCACCAAACAATCCCATCCTCCTGTGTTCCTTACCTGGTGTCATATCTTCTTCTTCTTTTTTTTTTTTTTCTATTTCTGCCTTAGCACCTCTTTTTCTCAGCCCAACCTTCCCCAAATTACTTTTTCTTTCCTTATTGATCCCAATTCTGCTACATCCATCCTCAGTTTGGTATATCTGATGTCATGATGGAGGCAATCTTGGCCTTCTGTGGCATTACTGGTATGGTTGCCTGCGTACAGGTGGCTTTGTAAGGCTCTGCACCCCAAAGCTCCCCTACAGTTACGGGGTTCATACCGGAACACAGTCTCTGAGAGAGATCATTGTGCTTCAGACGTGACTCCTCCACCTTGACCAACCAGCTTCTCATGCACAGATAGTCTGCACGCTGGAGGAGCAGACAACATAACGTGATTTCCATACTGGTTTGGAGTTCACACAGTGTTCCTTTAGATTGGATATTAGGAAAAATTGCTTCCCTGAAAGGGTTGTCAGGCACTGGCACAGGCTGCCCAGGGAAGTGGTGGAGTCCCCATCCCTGGAGGTATTTAAAAGCCGTGTAGATGTGGTGCTGAGGGACGTGGGTTAGTGGTGGGCTTGGCAGTGCCAGGTTAACGGTTGGACTCGATGACCTTAAAGGTCTTTTCCAACCTAAACGATTCCATGATTCTATGACCCTTGCCCTTGAAGAGTTTTAATCACTCCCCCTGGTTCCCCACAGAGGCACCAACTGAAACCATCAGGGTGTTATCAACATGATTCTCATACTCAATCCAAACCATAACACTATACCAGCTACTAGAAGGAAAATTAACTCTGTCCCAGCCAAAACCAGGCATATTTATGATGCCCAGTGCTCCAGCCGCACCCCTTGCTCACCGGTGCTGACTACCCATGAATGAACGCCTGGTACCTCGCCCAAATTTTTGATTTCTGAGAAACCAGCACGAGGCTCTGGACTGGAGGAAGGACATCAAACGGCAGAACTGTCACTGCACGGTGTTGATGACACAGGAGCCAGGAGAAGCTCCCAGAGCCCCTCAGCGGGTTGGTGGCAGGAGGATTCACCTCTTCACATTTCCAGGATGCTGCTTCTGTAGGTGCTTTGATCTCTTACGCGTCGCTTTGCAGTGATGGGCGCTTGTTTCCTGACGTGCAGGTCAGCAACTGCGTTTCCAGGGTGCTGCTTCTGTAGGTGCTTTGGTCTCTTACGCATCGCTTTGCAGTGATGGGTGCTTGTTTCCTGACGTGCAGGTCAGCAACTACCTGTCCTGTCTGCTCTGAAGGACACCCAGGTATCCTCTGATGTTCATGAGATCCAACTCATAGCACAGGACTCGCTTAGGCTGGGACTTAGGGATGAGATTGCGCCTTTCAAACAGGAGAGGTGGGATCCGGTGCAGAAGGTCTGTCCAGGTCTCAGCCCTGAGAGTCTGGCAAGTGCCAAGAAATGTCTCCTTGGGAGGTTTCTTGAAGGCATCAAACATTTGCTTTGTACTTTCCGCTCGTATGTCCTGGCTGTGCCTGCAGGATGGTGCTTCAGGAGAGGGCTCCACAACATAGACAAGGACCTGGTCTCCATCGTCTCCTCTCCCATGTCTGATGGAGGATGCCCAGGTGTGAGGCTCAGGTGTGGATTTCTTCTGCCATTTGAGACTCGTGGGCTGTCAGAGGCTGGCACATGGGGCGGGCAGAGGTGACACGGGATCCACGAGACACAGAGCTCTTTGGAACCAGGTGGGAAACTCTGGGAGCATCTCAAATGGCTCTGCGTGGTGAGATGAAGGTATTTGTTACCCCAGCAAGGCTAAGAGCAGCCTGAGTCTCATCACTGCAAGGCCCAAGTCCAGCCAGAGGATGCCTGAGGTCCTCCCAGGGAGGAGGGAGGAGAAGTGGGGCCAGTGCCTGCAAAAGCAGCTCTGCTGCAGAAGGGAAAGGCAAAGCCTGGACTACTGGGTGCTCATGCCCCATAGCTTATAGCAGATGGGACATGGAGATATTCTCCCCTTGCATGGGGCTGACAACCCTTCTGGCTTAGCTTGGAGCAAGGTGATGGTCCTGGTCCTTGTCCTGGTCCAGGCGTCTGCTGGGTGCCAGGCTTTGGGCAAGACACAGCAGTGTGGCTAAGCAAGAAACTAAATACACCCTATCGACTGACCCCGTAGACTCGGTCCTCTGCTGGGGGAGGAGAGCGTGTCTGCCTGCCCCCAGGACAGGGCTCCCAACTGCGAGCCTGGCTCCTTCTTCCCCTCTTCCCCTTCACGCTCAAACTAACCCCTACCTCCTTAATTTGGCTGACCCCATTATAGGGCTGTCCAAAGCGAGACGGGGCAGGGAATTGTATTGACAGAGCCTCATCGAGGGCAGCCAGGAGACAAGGCACCCCGCCGGGTGCTGCGCGTTGCCGCCCTGACCAGCGAGCCCTGCAGACCCCTCCGCACGTGGATGTGCAGTGGTCCTGCTGCGGAGCCGCGGGTGGCTCTGGCTGCTGCTGAGCTTTGTGTCTGTCTGTCCTGCTGGGGGAACAGCTACATGACCCGGCGTTGTTTTGGCTCACAGCTACCCAAAAGAGAGGAAGGTCAGAGGGCAGTTTCCATCTGACATGTTAGGTCAACGCAAGTATTGTCATCCGTGTGATAATTGGGACCTAGTGTCTCCGCTGGTGATGGAGGTTTGGGAGAGCCACCAACCCACGCTCCACAGGCCTCCAGTCCCACGGCTGGGAACGGCGTCTGAACCGAGATTGGGAAAAAATGCGGGAAAGGGCTACTGGGGTGATGGTTATTGAAAAATCCTTGGTGAGGAGTCCACGGCCAGAGGGTTGGACCTGCAAACATCTTGGGGATGGAGAGAAAGAGCCAGGGAGGGAGAAGAACAGGGAAGTTAAACATCAGCTATTCTAAATCACAATGCTGAAAATGCCGGAAAAGTGATTAAAACTTGATCAGTTTAAGAAGGGGGTGATCTGAGGTGGGCTTCTGTGATGAACAAAAAGCTGGATGCAGGAAGACGATGCAGCTCACCCTCCTCTTTAGCCTAAGCCATCGTTATCTCTCCCCCCGGCAGCAAGGGGAGAAAACTAAGACCTCGAAGCCTTGCTGGAGCATTGGCCACGTTCACCAAGATTCAGGCCATGGAGCAGGATGAGCTGAGATGCAGGTGGTTATGGGTGGGGTGGGTTTCTGCTCCAGGTGCCTGGAGAGAGCCAAGAGTTTTTAGGATGTGCATCCTGACACCGGCAGCATCATGCTTTGCCTGGTTTTCTCTCACCCTGATCCAAACAGCCTCCTCCTGATGGTGTTGGTGCCATCAGCTGTGCCCCCGTCATCATCTTCTTACCCTGGTTCCCTGTTTTTTCCCCCCAACACCTGCTGGTTTGTCCCCAAGGAGAGCCGTGCTCTCCTGGCTCTGCTCCTCATTTCTCTGCTACCCTCCTCAAAACTTCTGGATGCTTTTTAAGGCTCTTTGGAGCAAAGTCTTTTAGTTTTTCCATATTTTCTTCATCCTCAGCCCAGCTTGGGTGCCCCTTTTTATTGCGTCCTGGTCCCTGCCTCCCTTCATGCCCATGGGGATGCCCATCCACATGCTGCTGTGGGCTGAGGCAGAGTCCTAGGGCAGAACAATGTATTTTATTATTCTGTGTTTACTCAAATACATTATACGCAGCAGACCAGTATTTTATTTGCTGCAGGTTTACCCAGCTCCCACAAGCCTGCTGATGGTCAGCCTCAAGACTCCTGTTGCCGTCATCTGTACCAGATGTATGCACCTTACCTTCTGGAAGGAGATGAGCTTTAAGGTCTCTTTCATCCAAACCATTCTACGATTCCACGATTCTTCTTGAGCCTGTGGCTTCTCCTCCCTTCTTGGGTGCAACAAACTCTTCTGCGCTCCCCAGGTCCTCTCCCGCATGGCTTTGGGGGGGGCTGCTGACTCGCGTTCCACCAGGTTGTATGACCATGGTGGACTCTGCCATCTCAACAGTGACTCCATGTCCTTTTTTACATGGTTTCTTTTGATGTGGCCCCTTCGCTGTTACACCTAGGTGTGATGGGACGCCCTGAGTACAGCCGCTGTGTTCACAGGGAGGTCTGAATTTCCCCCCTGGGATTTCTTTTAATGTTTGCACTGAATCCCACCCCCATGGGACCACCAGCTTCTTGGTCGGACACCCAACTTCCAAGGCTTCCCAGGGTCAGAGGGGGACTCCTTAGCCCAGGTTGGGTCAGGGGGGACCTCCCTGGCCCAGGAGGAATGGACACTTGACCTCTCTGGGAGGCTGCTCCTAAGTTTTGGTGCCATCCCCTCTCTCAGCCTGAGCAAAGACGGGTGGGGAATTGGTGCCGCTTCGTCCTTAGGGCTGGAGAAGAAGAAATCCCCTGGCTCTTCTCCTGGTCCTGAGGACCTGACGTTTTGTTGTTGCCTACTCCGTGGATGGATTGATGGGTCATCTGGCCTCAGCATAGATCTCGGCGTGTGTCCAGCTACCTCCGTGCTTCCTCGCCACGCCGGCCAGCTCCTCATCTCCCAGCACATGGCTGAAATTTGGCTCCAGCTCCCTGCTCCGGGTCCGGGGTGGGAAAGCATCACCACTGTGTGCCCCGGGGGTGTGCATGGGGTGACCCCGGGGTGCACGGAGGGGTGCAAGGGGCTGAGAGTGCTGGAGGGCCAAAGGAGTCCAAATCTGCTGCAGTCCCACCGGGATGGGGTTGTTTGGGACGTGGGGGTAAAACAGACCTGTGCCCCCGGTTCACATGCTGCCTCCCACCCTGATTTCTCCTCCCAGTCCCTTTCCCCTTCCCAGTGTAAGCGACACTGGGATGCCCCCCACGCCCCCTCCCCCGTCTCAAAACCCAAAAACCACACACAAGACACTGCACGGATCATGAGAAAACAAAAGAAATGCCAAGGCAGTTTATTTACAACCGTTGTGTACAAAAAAAGGACAGCTCGTGCCACAGCTAGAACGGCCCCCTCCGTCTCCTCACCCGCCGCCCTCTCCCGCGTTCCCCTCCCCGGGCTGGTCCCCCCCGGGGCTCCGGGGTCCGGGCGAGCACCTCACGGCACGGGTAAAGAGACACGGCTCCCTCCAGACCCCAACCAGGGCTTGGAAAGGCTTCTCTGGCCATAGCGGAGACCAAACCCTCTGTTAGCATCAGGGTTGGAGGCCGATGAGGTGCCAAGGCATCGTGGTACTGGGACCACTACCTGCTGGCAACTGGGAGAGGAAGGGACGCAGCCACCCCCCGGTAGAAAGCAGGGTCCCCTTCTTCTCGCCCTGGGAAGGGTCTCACTGCAAGCTCTCTGCTTCGCTGGCCCACCCTGGAGGCAAAGATCACCCAGGAGATTGCACAGCAGCTCCCACAAAACATCTCCTGGGCTGGTCGTGAGCTGTTGGGGGGGGGTCCCAAAGTGGTCTCCCTCCTGCCCCGGTGTCACCATCACCGTCCCCAGGGCCTCCCTATGGCCGTTGTCT
>NW_009596637.1:0-424 GCF_000690535.1 Cariama cristata
GACAAACTTGTAGGGTCTGTTTCCACTGGTCATTTTCATAAAATTTATAGAAACGTCAATATCTTTGACACTTCTTGCTCCATCTTCTGTGGAATTAGCCAAAGGACTCTAAAATTAGAGGGCATACACAGAGACCATACAAGTATTGTCTCAATAGGTAAACAGGACAGAAGAGCTCAGCAGTGAATTTCAGGACCCATGAATTAAGATTAATTTGGCATTTTTAGCAGAAAATGAAACAACCATAGGAACACTTGGAGAATGACTGCTTGGTTTCAGCAACGATTCTTCATCATAAATGCCAGTCAGAACATCATGATAATCCCATGCCTTTCCTTCCCATCTCCCTACGTTCTTCGATCGCCTCTCTCACACCCCAGTACCGGATCCATTCATTGTACTGAATGCTATTGATCAATAGATT